>NW_025825478.1:0-1791 GCF_002878395.1 Capsicum annuum | reverse complement strand
TTAGAATCTTTTACACGAATAAGATGGTACAAGAAACCTTTGGAAATAAGCTTACGGGCTCTAAGATAAGAGATGAAATCCCCTCTAGGTGCTAAAGAATGTCCATCCAATTCTATTGTTGGCTCATTCGGGAAAGAGAAAGTAACCCTTCGGGTTCTACAGTCTAGCATGGCATAACATGAATGGAGCCAGTCTATCCCTAAGATAGCATCAAAGTTAACCATCCCAACATCTATGAGGTCTTCCACAGTATCCCGACAAGATATAGATACAATACAATTCCTGTACACCCTTCTAGCCACAACAGAATCCCCCACCAGAGTAGAAATAGAGAAAGTTTCATCAATCACATAGAGCTCAAACCCAAAACCAATAGCCAGATAAGGGGTTACATAAGACAGGGTAGACCAGAGATCAAGTAATACATACACATCATGAGAGAGAATCTATAACGTACCGATGACAATATCTGGTGAGGCTTCCACCTCCTGGCGGTTGGACAAAGCATATAAACAGTTGCGACCGCTTTCGGCAGCTAAAGTGGCGCCTTTCTAAGGTAGCGGTGGCAGAGCGAAGAAATTTTTCTGAGACATGGCTCCCCCAACATTACCTTTCGCTGCCGGGTAATTTCTCTGGATATGGCCTAGCTATTCGCATGAATAACATACCAAGGCGCCAAGCTGGCATCTTCCTGGATGATCCCTCCCACATCTTCCATAGCACGGGTATGACCGAGAGGTCTGAGCTACACTTTCCTGAGACTGCACACCCTGCGCTCTCGGCCCATGACTAGAATGATAATTCGAAAATCGCTGATCAGTTGGGTGTCTGGACACTGGAGCACTAGCTGCGGACTGAGCATTTCCCTAATTCTTCTTCTGCCACCTATTACTCCAATTACCACTCTGCTGCTGACTGCGGCTTTGGTCTGCTGTTCTTGCTCTTTTTTCCTTCCTATCCTGCTCTGATATGATAAAGACAAGGAAAACACAAAATTCACTCCAAAAACAGTCCACAAGTTTAAAGAATCAAGAACCTTTTTTAAGACCACTCTCAGATTCACTAACTAGAACAAAATAAAGAGATAACAAGGTGTGAATCACACCAAAACAGCCACATCAACAATAGATAATCAACACTATAACAAGAAGAACAATACTAGTATAACAACAATCCAACGTTACGAGATTACAAGACAACAAGAACTAATGATTTCCCTAAACAACACTAACTAAGACATGAAATGTAGAGATACAAAGTGAGACATACACTGCAATAAGACCTAAGAACCCAAAGATATATTAAATATAAGGACCCCTAAGACTTACAATAGCAACACCACACTCTTACGAAGATACGAGAGGGATTCCACTGCTCAAGCACCATTGTTTCCATGCAATACACATTCATAAGTGAGTCCACACTTGCTCATGTCCAAGTTTCAGCCTAGGGAGGCTCTCTCTTAAGAGAAGTGTTCTTTTATCAATATTCAATAACTAATACAAAAATGAAAGAGAAACTAGCTATTTATAGCCAACGTCTATTTATTACATAATGGTCCCAAAAGTGACCCTAAAATGTTATTGGGCCCAAAAATAACCCAAGGGCCCAAACAATGCAAGGGAACTCATGTTCTCCTATGGCTTTGTGGACCTCGTAGTTTCCACGCTATCTTCCAAGAACGAGATGTCTTAATACTCCATGGGATGATGTCATCAAATATAGCTTTTACCATGCTCCAAGCTATCCTCCAATCCCATATTTTGTTCCTTAGGATAATCAAGTTGTGGC
>NW_025825477.1:0-1732 GCF_002878395.1 Capsicum annuum | reverse complement strand
CATCCTTGAATCGTGGGCTATAGCACACCGATTTGGCTCAAAAATACACCATTTGCGCCGTTTCTCTCGTTTGTCCACCCAAATGGTCACGAATAATTAAACGGACCATGCTGGGATGATTCCCAATCTCCCTGACACTACACAGTCGAATTTTGGCCCACAGGAAGCCCGGTCCCCTTTCCCACACCTGAAATTGTGGGCTATAGCATACTGATTTGGCCCAAAAATGCCCCGTACGCACCGTTTCACCCGTTTGTCCTCCAAAATGGCCACAAAAAATTAAATGGACTATACTGGGATGATCCCCAATCTCCCTGGCATGCCCCAGTCAATTTTTAATGCAGAGCCCTCCCGGACACCAAGCCCACACCTAAAATCGTGGGCTATAGCACACCGATTTGGCCCAAAAATGCCTCATTCGAGCTGATTCGCCCGTTTGTCTACATAAAAGTCCATAAAAATTCAAACGGACCTTACTGGGATGATCCCTAACCTCCCTGGCATGCCCTGGTTAATTGTTGGCTTACAACACGCCCGAACCCCGAGCCTACCCCTAAAACCGTAGGCTATAGCATAATGATTTGGACCAAAAATGCCCCGTTCATGCCGTTTCGTCTGCTTGTCCACCCAAATAGCCACGAAAATTTAAATGGACTACACTAGGATGATTCCCAACCTTCCTGGCACTCTTTGGTCGATATTCAGCACACAACATACTCGAACCGTGGGTCCACCCCCGACACTGTGGACTATAGCACACCGATTTAGCCCAAAATGCCCTGTTCGTGTCGTTTTGCCCATTTTTCAATCCAAATTGCCATGAAAATTTAAACGGACCATACTGGAATGATCATCATCCTCCATGGCATACCCCGATCAATTTTTAGCCCACAACATGCCTCGACCCCGAGCCCACCACTAAAACCGAGGGCTATAGCATACCTATTTGTGGTAAAAATGCTAAATTTGCATCGGTTCGCCCGTTTATCCACCCAAATAGCCATCATAATTTAAATGGACCATACTGGGATGATCCTCAACCTCCCTAGCATGCCCCAATTGATTTGCAGCCCACAGCACGCCCGGACCACGGGCCCACCCCAAAACTATGGGCTATAGCACACCAATTTTGCCCAAAAATACCTCGTTCGCATCGTTTCGCCTATTTTTTCAATTTAAATGACCATAAATATTTAAACAAACAATACTGAGATGATCCCCAACCTCCCTGGCATAGCTCTATCGATTTTCAGCACTTAGCACACCCGGATCTCGGGCCCACCCCCAAAACCGTGGGCTATAGCACACTGATTTGGTTCGAAAATACCCCGTACGTGCCGTTTTGCCTGTTTGTACACCCAAATGGCCACAAAAATTAAAAGGACCACATTTGGATGATCCCCAACCTCCCTGGCACACTCCGGTCAATTTTTGAGCAACAGCATGCCCAGAACCTGGTCCCATCCCCAAAAATGTGGGCTATAGCACACCGATATGGCCTAAAAAAGCCCCGTTCTTGTCGTTTCACCCGTTTGTCCAGACAAATGGCCACAATAATTTAAATGGACCATACTGGGATGATCCCCAATCTCCCTGGCATACCTCAGTCACTTTTTGGATGACAACACGCTCGGACCCCATATCCACCCCTAAAACCGTGGGCTATAGCACACCGATTTGGCCTGAAAATGCCCGTTCATGCCATTTCGCACATTTTTACACCCAAATAACC
>NW_025825476.1:0-1381 GCF_002878395.1 Capsicum annuum | reverse complement strand
TCTCTAAGCCGCTCATTATTCTCTGTCTGGTATAATCCTTAAATTTGACCACGTTTACAAATTTATGTTATTTATTTCGTATGATATTGATCATATTTATTTCCTAATTTTATGTGTTTACAAAAATATAAAAATTTCTTTATTTGTGTAATTCTAAATAATAGGAGTATTTTGTTTGGTATTATTTCTTGGGATACCAATGAATTTGATGTTTTGTTCACCTTAATACATGTGGTAGATGAATGTTCAAGCGACTTTATGAAATTATTTTGTAAAGGTCAGATTTAATTATGTTGCTTTGATATCTTGATTATCATATTATTTTATTTTATACACACGTTACACTTTACTAGTTTATTTATAAAAGGAAGAGATGATGATCAAAAGCAAATTTGAAAATGGAATATCTATTATTTGCAAGTTTCATATTTAAACTATGAGGTGTTTGTGTTTTCAACCTGAACTATCATTAAATATTTATTAAAACACGTGAACTAGATCATGTGTTTGAATACAATTGTCAAAAGACATGTGAAAACTTAATTTGTCCATAAAATTTCGTTCAAAGGACAGATGACTCATTAATTTCAAGACGTGTTTTAACAATTTTTTTAGTGATGTTCAGACATAAAAACTAACGCCTAATTCAGGGGAAAATTTACAAAAAAAATGATACTTCAAGGACCATTATTTCTAAAGGAATATGAAAATATGCAAGTTATTAGTTTAGTGCTCTAGAATAGCTCGATGCCTTATTAACGAATATTTTTGCTTATTTAGTAAAATTGTATGAAATGAGAAATTTTGACAAATTTCAAAATCTTGAGATTATTTTGTTTGTAAGATGTTATAAAATAATGTAAAATTAAACAAAATTAAAAACATACAAATTTGGAGTGTAAAGTTCCTTATCTTCCATTATAGGTAATGGCTATTTATAGCCAAAATATATATTACTTCCTCCGTCTCAAATTATGTGTCGTCATTGATCGGACACAATATTTAAGAAATAAATATTGACTTTATTAAAGTTATAAAATGATCCTTCTTAAAGAAAGGAGTAATAATATTTAAAATCAAGTGGGACCACTTTTAATTGAAAAGACAAATAAAAAAAAAAGTAATAGTATTTAAAATTAAGTGGGACCGCTAAGGGTAAAATTATAATTGTGTCTTTAAAAACTTACTAAATAAGGAAAGGCGACGTTCTTTTTGAAACGAACCAAAAAGGAAATGGTGACACATAATTTGGAACGGAGGGAGTAACTATTTGTACAAAATGAAGGGGTGGAGAATTAGTAAGTAAATTGTCTTACTCAAGAGGTTGCCACATGACAACTTAATGTCATTCATTCACAATAAGCCCCCTTGAATGACCATG
>NW_025825475.1:0-1640 GCF_002878395.1 Capsicum annuum | reverse complement strand
CTATTATAGTTTTTATTAGCTTTTCAATTTCTAATTTTGTAGGTATTTTTTCTAAATTAAATTTGTGATTTAAATACTGAATTTTTCTGTCTATTTCTATTTCTTGTGACTTTAAATAATCTAAATTTTGTTCTATCTTATCTAGTGTCTTTTTATGTTTATTTTGAGTAGCTTCTATTTCTTCCAAATTCTTATTATACTATTATCTTTTTCCTGAATTTTTTCGCTTGAATTTATTATAAAGTCTATTATTGTATTATATTGTTTATCTTTTGAATGTAAAATATCTTCACCCTGGTTGAAATTACACCTTATGGTGGAATTATCTTTTAACACTCTATATTTCTTTTCGGGTTGAAATCTAAGATCTAAGTAATCCAGGCGTTTTAAAGAAGCTATTTTGTTATCCTAAGTGATTTAAATTAAGGTATTTTTTGCTTAGCTTTGTTTGATATTTTAATCTACTATTAGTATATGTTATATCTAATTCTACTTCTTGTATATTTTCTATTAGCCTAGATTGTTCACTAATTAATGCTTTTTATAATATTTAGAGGTTATGGTAATTATTTCGTCTGTTTCTTTAAAGTTTAGAATATCTATTTCTAGGTTTCGTATTTCTTTATTTAACAACTCTAGTCTTTCTACAAATTGTTTTCAAATTTTTACGAGTTGATATTTATAAGTAAATTCTCTATAATATTGACGTTGAATTACTCTAATACATTCAATATATCTTATAGGCATTTATTATCCTAGCGATATTTGATCTGCTTGTTGTTTGTATAAATTTGTTCTCCAGAAACAGTTCTCTAATCTTTCTTTATTAAATTCTAAATCTTCTTCAAAGTGTGTTAATAATGTTTTATAATATTTTATGTCTAATTCATCTAGGTCGTCTTGAGTCAATTTATTTCTAATTATTTTTATATTTTCTTTTAACGCTTTTTCTATCTTTATTAGTTCAGCTTTAATACCAGATTCTTTCTCTATCCACTTATTTTTTTTTTAGTCTTTGAAAAATAGGTAAGGCTTGCATATATTATCCGAATTGATAAGATTTTTTACTAATATGTTTCTTAAGTCACTTTATCCCTGAAGTATTATTTTCTAAATCCCTATCACAACCTTGTATTTCCCAATTTAATGCACTTACTAAACTATCACACACTGGTCTAGATGTATTATATGATTTATGTAATCTATTTACTTCTAATAACTTTTTTCTACTTTCTTCTAAATTATGTTTTCTGGCTATTATATTATTTCTTTTTCTGATTTCTCTATATAAATAGAAATAGCTACACCTTATGTCTTGGAAAGATCTATGTCTTTTCATACAGAATTTAAAAATTTGCGAGTTAATAGGTAATGTTCCCAAAACCTTCTCGCTCTGATATCAAACTAAAATATATTTCAATAATATAATATATTTCAATAATATATTTCAATGTTTAACAGATAGTATTTTTCAATAATAATAAACAGATAATATATTTCAATATTAGTCAATAAATAATGATTGTTTAGTATATCAGTTTTGTAAAAACCTACTCAGTACTCCCTTTTTCCCATTGTTTCTTCATGTTTGTTATTCTTATAGTTTATATTTTCCCAGATTATATATATATATATATATA
>NW_025825474.1:0-1208 GCF_002878395.1 Capsicum annuum | reverse complement strand
AATATGAAGTTGTTTATAAGTTGTTTGAACTTCTATTTAAAGTTCTTGTTATAAATGTAAATTTTGTATCTCAAAAAAATAACAAACTATTATGAAAACACATCTCAATTATCAATTTTTTATTGTTCTGACCTGAAACATCACCCTCGTTCAAATTAAAAAAGTGAACAACTACAGTAAAAGTGTGTTTTAATAAATAATTGCTAATGGTGCAGATAGAAACTTGCACACATAACAATTTAATTTTTACCATTTTACATCTCTTATGTTTTTAAGTGACATGATATTCTTTTATTGTATTTCTATTATATAGAAGAGGTGGTTTCAACCACCTCTCATTCAATTACCAAAAAATTCCTCTACTCTCACTTAATTACATATCATGCCCTAATATATAATAATTTCATTATATTATCATAATGATTTAAATATTTAATATATTCAATTAATTTATATTAATTAACTATAACTATCTATTGAAAGTAAAAAAAAAATTATTTATTTAATTGGTTATCATGCTCAAAACTAATATGTTACGATGAATCACAATAATTAAAAACTTAAAATATTTAAAAGACATATAGAAATTTTATTGACTCTCATTATTTTAGCAATGCCACATAAATTGAGATAAAAGAAAAGCACTGTAAATTATAATAATTAACAACTTAAAATATTTTAAAAATATATAAAAATTTTAGCTGATTCTCAAAATTGTATCGAAGCCATATAAATTGAGACACAAGGAGTAAATATATTATTTGATAATTACGTAAAAATTATTTTAAATCATAATAATTAACAAGTTAAAATACGTTTTTAATTTAAATTATATAGAAGAGGTGGTTTTGACCACCTCTCATCCAATTACCAAAAAACCCCTCCACTCCCACTTAATTACATACTATGCCCCAATATATAACAATTTCATTATTGCATCATAATGGTTTAAATATTTAATATATTCTATTAATTTATATTAATTAACTATAACTACATATCGAAAGTAAAATTTTATTTATTTATTTAATTGGCTATCATGTTCAAAACTAATTTGTTACCACGAATCACAATAATTAATAACTTAAAATATTTAAAAGACATATAGAAATTTTTTTGACTCTCATTATTTTAGCAATGTCACATAAATTGAGATAAAATAAAAAGTACAGCAAATCATAATAATTAACAACTTAAAATATTTAAAA
>NW_025825473.1:0-1013 GCF_002878395.1 Capsicum annuum | reverse complement strand
CTCACAAAGGGATTTTAGAGCACCATATCTCCGGTCATTAATTACTGAGCTCATGCCTTGACAAATACAATTCATGTCAAATGATCTCCCTCAATTGTTTGGTACGCACAAAACAGTCAAGTAATAAACCTGATCCCACATGCAATCAGACCCAATATTTGCAAATTCCAAAAGAGTTTTGAATGCACTCTTTGCCTCCTAAATAAAATCAGATACTTAAAATAGAAATAAGAAAAATTTTGAGAACATACATTAAACGGGACAAAAAGCAATAATCAACTATACCGCTTTGCTCTCATAAACTAATGGTCCCAGCTCGACTGTTTTCTCATCTGATGGAGTAGTACCTCCGATTTCAGTTATTGCAGCATCTTTCTTGACATTCTACATTTTATGCACAACATCAATCACAAAGGACAAAAGCAAACCTCATTGGAATTTGGAGCATATTCTTCACCTGTTAGCAGTTGACTAACAACTGCACGACAAAATTGTTGGATCAACATCCAGCATAACAGCTATGAAAAGCTTTCTTGGTGTTTTAACCAGTAACCAGTAGTAATTAACTAATCACATAGGTATTTCAGAAGGACAAAGTACCTCTCTATTCTCTGAAGAAAATCCATCACCATACACTACTGCATTTTGAGTTGTAGTAGTCTCAGAACTATAGAAAAATTGAATTCCAAATAAGAAGCAACACAAACTAGAGGCAAATTTATAAAATATAAATCTGAAAACATACATCGGTGGCGTGACAGAATTTCCCAAGGTTACTGCTATTCCAATTTTCTCTGAATTAACAACAGCTCGCGAAGTAGGTTCTGAAGAATTCTTCATTTCGACTATTTCAATCATCGGAGAAGAAACCTTACCAATAAACTTGATGATTCTGAAGCCACAATAGTTGGTGAGTTAGCAGTTGGTGACACAGCAGTTGGGCTTTATTTAGTACCGTGTACCAAGACTAATGAACCATCTGCACCCGGGGATGATGTTTTAACAACAGAAAT
>NW_025825472.1:0-1438 GCF_002878395.1 Capsicum annuum | reverse complement strand
GTGCAGAAAAATAGGTACAAACAAGCAATTGTGACCACAAAGTTCTTCTCATCAGGTATGTTCTACACTGACATAAGCATAGGCTGTCTAAGTTGAAACAGTTGAGCACATCTGTTCAATTTCTCACATTTCATCCTCTCATTGTCTAATAAAGCTAATGAATTGTTAATCAAACTTTCTTTGATTCTCTCCAAATGGGTGTGCACAAGTGTGTTAATCCTATACCAGAAATTCCTTCTTCTTTCTCAACCAAAATATCAGTTGTGTACCATGAATTTGCCAAGCTTGATCATTAATCACATGTAACATATGTTTCTGAAGAATGAAAAGGGTCATGCTTTCCCTTTTAGTTCCTAATTGATTATTTTTTTTAGGCTTCTCAACCCTAAATCAGGTTTGACTTATATAAAAAAAGATGTTTTTGAACAGATGAATCATGTTGCTCTACCCGTTTCAATAAGGAGGGCTAAGATTTATTTGAGAAAAAAAAATCTGAACTAGAAGCTGCATAAGACAGTCATGGAGTTGAATAAGAGGTCTTTAAGGCTAGGATCATGACTTTGAAGCTTGACCTTGATTAAGAGAGGGATGAAAATGTTGAAGTCATTCGTCAATTGACACAGTTGATATCACCTGTTCCTCCTTTCTCTTCACTATTTATATCCTTAGCCTTGTCCCACTTTTATACCATATTTTTTAATGCTCAGTTGTTTTGCTTTGTTCAGTACTAGTTTAGGTTTAATGTGGAACATGCTCTGTTAGTTAACTGGAATGGTTATCTTTGCTAAATTGACTCATTTTTTCTCTCTTTAATATATTACTATGTTGGCTAGGGTCTTTGTCTGATTGTTTTGGTGATAGCCTCAGTGGCCATGAATAGCATAACAAATCACTCTGGCTAGTATATTATTGTATTAAAATGGTTTTTCGATGATGCCAAAAGGGGGAAGATAAGAGGGGTGTGCAATGTTTATAACCCATTGACTAACTTGTTTCATTCTAGTGTTTTATACTTTAGTGCCTACAGGTGAAGATATTTGAATGCACAAAGACAGGAGGTTTTCATCATCAAAAAGGGGGAATTTGTTGGAACCTTGAAGTTTTGATGTAGACAATATGAATGAAACAAGTTGATATGAGTTAATTCAGTACAACTGGAAACTTCAACTTACCGATCACATGGGAAATAGAACAAGTTGAATTTAATTCAAACACTTGATGATAAGGGAAAACAAGTTGAGTTAAAAAAGGAGTCCTCCGTAAAGAAGGAGTTTCACTTCTGAGTCTATCTTGAAGAGTCCTATATGTGGGAGGAGAAAGATTCTGATAAATAAGCATGTGCTGATTTAAAAGAGTTGGAGTTTTACTACAACACTAAGGAGACAAGAGTTGAAATTAAAGAAAGAGTCTCACTTGAAGTAGAACTCTATGTAATGAG
>NW_025825471.1:0-2428 GCF_002878395.1 Capsicum annuum | reverse complement strand
AGACTATAGGTATTACCTTTTGAACGATTTGGATTGAATTGTTTAAATGATGTCACAATACAAAGCAGTTGAATATACTTAAACTTTCCCATTAACTATGGCCCAGTTTGTTGCAGAAGGCATCTGATGTCATGAATGTTAGCATGATGTAAATATTGTATATTAATGTAATCATATATTGTTGTATATTAGTGTAATTACATAGATTTGATTTAGTAGTTAAAGAAAATAATAGTGTCTTTAGTAAGAGCAGATTTGGTGGAATAGAATAGCGGATTTGGAGGGATAGAAAAGTTTATCTTTAGGGATAGGAAGACTGATCTTTAGGGATGTAAACATTGAATATTTTTTATTTAATGACAAGACTCTCAATATTGAGAGGTATTCAACAGAAAATTGACATGGTATCGGAGCCTTCTCTTGGCTGTCTTGTTTCATAGAGTTCAATTGTGGTTTCTTTCAAAATTTATTTTGAAAATTTCTGTTTTTGTTGATTGTTCCTCGACAATTAACACCTAGGACTTTGATCTTGGTCATTTTGGTTGTTCTTTTTGAGTTAGTGCTTTTAGTTTTTATAATTATGAGTTCATATCAGTTTGAATCTTTCATTGTTTGTTTCACTAGAAAGAATTTTTCGTTATGGGAGTTTCAGTTTCAGTTATTTATTACCAAAAAAGAACTATGGGGCTATATAGATGGAGCCGATCCTGCTCCTACTGATCCTACAAAGTTAGGTGAATGGAAGATTAAAGATGCTGGGGTGATGACATGGCTTTTAGGGTCAATTGTCCCTCTTATTGTTTCTAATCTCAGGCCTTACAAGACAGCTAAGGTCATGTGGGATTATTTACAAAAGGTTTACAACCAAGATAATAGTGCCCGGCGCTTTCACTTAGAGTATGAAATTGCTAATTACTCTCAAGGAGGTCTTTCTATTCAGGATTATTATTCTGGATTTCAAAACTTATGGGCTGAATTTATAGATATTTTTTATGCCAAAATACCTTCTGAATCTCTCTTTGTAATTCAGCAAGTTCATGAGCAAAGCAAGCGAGGTCGATTTTTGATGAAGTTACGCTCTGAGTTTGAGAGTGGTCGCTCTAACTTGATGAATCGTGACCCGTCTCCCTCCCTAGATGTTTGTTTTGGGGAATTGCTTCGTGAAGAGCAACATTTTGTCACACAAAATGCTTTCGGAAGAGAAAATGATGTCGCTGTTGCATTTGCTGCTCAAGGTAAAGGTATGAATAGGGATATAAGTAGAACTCAATGATATAATTGCGAGAAATATGGCCATATTGCTAGAAATTATGGAAAGAAGTTCTGTAATTATTGTGAACAGCAAGGACGCATTATCAAAGAGTGTCCAACACGCCCTCAGAATCGTAAGGTAAATAATTTTCATGCAGCAATAGATGGTTCCACTCTAGAGAACTCATCTTCAGGACAAGTTCTTACTCCTGAAATGGTACAAGGTATTGATGTTAAATCTAATTTTTGGATTGTTGATTCTGGTGCTTCCAATCATATGACCAACTCAACAAGCATGCTAAAAAATGTTTGTAAGTATCAAGGTTAATTACAAATACAGGTTGATAATGGTAGAAATTTATCCATTACCAAGGTTTGGGATATTGCTCCAACTTTCAAGAATGTTTTTGTTTCACTGAAGCTCTCAACTAGTCTTATTTCAGTTAGACAATTGGTTGATGACAATTGCGACGTAAATTTTTTTCGTAATGATTGTCTTGTGCAGGATCTGATGTTGGGGATGATAATCGTGAAGGGGCCTAAAGTTGGAAGATTGTTTCCTATACAATTTTTCATTCCTCCTGTTATATCTTTTGCTTGTACTTCTATGGCTAATAAGACTGAGCTTTGGCATAAGCGTCTAGGACATCCAAATTCTGTTGTGTTGTCTCATTTATCAAATTCTGGTTTATTAGGAAGTAAAAATCAATGTTTCCCTGCTTCATTTGATTGTTCTACTTGTAAATTAGGCAAAAGTAAAATTCTTCCTTTTCCTAATTTGGGTAGTCGTGCTACAAAGTGTTTTGATGTTGTTCATAGTGATGTTTGGGGTATTTCACCAATTATTTTTCATGCTCAGTTCAAGTACTTTGTGACATTCATAGATGATTATAGTCGATTTACGTGAGTGTATTTTCTTCATACCAAATCTGAAGTATTTTCCATTTTCAAGATATTTTTGGCTTACATTGAGACTCAATTTTCTACTTGTATCAAATTATTAAGATCTGATTCTGGTGGAGAATATATGTCAAATGAATTCAAAAATTTTTTGCTTGACAAAGGAATTGTCCCACAAAGCTCTTGTCCATATACACCACAACAAAATGGGGTCGCTGAGCGTAAAAATCATCATCTTTTAGATGTCACTCGTACTTTATTGATTGAGTCCTCTGTC
>NW_025825470.1:0-1485 GCF_002878395.1 Capsicum annuum | reverse complement strand
AAATGTGAACTTTTCATTTTAAATTTAGTTTTGTCTGGTAACTTGTAAAATGAAATAGCAACTTGAAAGTGATTATGTGAAGGTAGATGGAATGTGAATTTTCATTTTGAATTTAGTTAAGTTTGGTAAGTCGTAAAGTGAATTCGTGACTTGAAAGTGATTAAGTGTAGGTACTTGAAATGTGAACTTTTCATTTTGAATGTAATTTAGTTTGTAACTTTTAAGTGAATTAGTGACTTGAAAGTGATGAATTGTAGGTACTTTAAATTTGAAGTTTGCTTTTTGAATTTAGTTTAGTTTAGTAACTTGTAAAGTGAATTAGTGTCTTGAAAGTGTTTAAGAGTAGGTACTTGTAATGTGAACTTTTCATCTTAAATTTAGTTTAGTTTGATAACTTGTAAGGTGAAATAGTGACTTGAAAGTGTTTAAGTGTAGGTACTTCAAATGTGAACTTTTTTATTTTGTATTTAGTTTAGTTTGGTAACTTGAAAAGTGAATTAGTGACTTGAAAGTGTTTAAGTGTAGGTACTGGAAAAATTTGAGGTTTTCATCTTGAATGTAGTTTAGTTTGTAATATGTAAGTGCATTAGTGACTTGAAAGTTATGACTTGTAGATACTTTAAATTTGAACTTTGCATTTTGTAATTAGTTTAGTTTAGTAACTTGTAAAGGGTATTAGTGACTTGAAAATTTTCTAGTGTAGGTTCTTGTAGTGTGAACTATTCATTTTGAATTTAGTTTTGTTTGGTAAGTTGTAATGTGTCTTAGTGACTTGAAAGTGATTAAGTGTAGGTACTTGAAATGTGAACATTCATTTTAAATTTAGTTTAGTTTGATAATTTGTAAGGTGAATTAGTGACTTGAAAGTGATTAAGAGTAGGTACTTGAAATGTGAACTTTTCATTTCAAATGTAGTTTGGTTTGGTAACTTATAAGGTGAATTAGTGACATGAAAGTGATTTAGAGTAGGTACTTGAAATGTTAACTTTTCATTTTAAATTTAGTTTAATTTGGTAACTTGTAAAGTAAATTAGTGACTTGAAAGTGTTTAAGTGTAGGTACTTGAAATGTGAACTTTGCATTTTGAATTTAGTTTTGTTTGGGAACTTGTAAGGATAATTAGTGACTTGAAAGTTTTTAAGTGTAGAGTGTAGGTATTTGAAATATGAACTTTTCATTTTGAATTTAGTTTTGTTTGGTAACTTATAAAGTGAATTAGTGGCAAGAAAGTGATTAAGTGTAGGTACTCGAAATGTGGACTTTTCATGTTGAATTTAGTTTAGTTTGGTAACTTGTAAAATGAATTAGTGACTTGAAAGTGTTTAAGTGTAAGTACTTGATAGGTGAACTTTACATTTTTAATATAGCTTAGTTTGGTAACTTGTAAGTTGAATTAGTGACTTGAAATTGTTTAAGTATAGGTACTTGAAATGTGAAGTTTTCATTTTAAATTTAGTATAGTTATCTAAATTGAAAAGATTATTA
>NW_025825469.1:0-1887 GCF_002878395.1 Capsicum annuum | reverse complement strand
TTTTGAAAGGATTTTTATTATTAAAGTGACAAAAAAATTGAAAATTTATTTCGAAAATGGATTATTTACATTTTTTCATTCAGAGTCGCCACTTGACATAAATCAAGTGTGCCAAGTCACCTTTGGAAATCTTTTTCAAAACAGTTTGACTCTAGAAACTGATCCGCGAATAGAGATTCCAGATAAGGAATTCTGTAGACCGAGGGAAAGGTGTTAGGCACCCCTGATCCCATGGTTCGACCACGGTTGCTTGGTGGAGCGTATCGACTAATTTGACATCACGAACGTATAAACCACACAAAAACACTTAAATCAATCAATCAAACAAATAAAAATAAAACAAATCCAAAATATAGTGTTCAGTTCAATTATACAGTCCAAAAATAGAAAAAATGAAAAAATATAAATCCTATTCTAAGTTAATCCTAAAACTACGCTCCAATGCTTTACCCGATGCCTCGGGACTTGATCACGAGCCTCCTTTGTATACATGATACTTCGGGGAATTCCCCAGTGAATAAGTACAATATAATCTCGAGGCATTCCCCGGTGAATGAATACATCTTCAAATCTTGCGCGATAAAGTAGAAAGAACTATTCACACGCATATTCAAAAATTCAACAAAACACCATTCCTCAAATTTGCCTACCCGACTTAGCATTTGCCTACTAGATTTGGTTTATCACAATTCCAACAATTTCAATATAATTGAAGATCCAAAAAATTAACACGAATTCACTTCATCATGTTTAACCCCTCCCAAAATTCCATTTAACGCATGAACTTTAACATGAAAATAGTTATCAAGCCATATCAACATCGATTTCATTCCAACAACTAGCTATTCAAATAAATAACACCAAGTATCAACAAAATTCCCAATCAGTAATCATTAAACACATAATGATAATAAGTGAGTAGAGTCAAGAATTGGACCTCAAAAGTTTTCAACTAACTTGAAAAGAAAGATAAGGGCCACTTTGCGAACCTCGACGAACACCAAAATCTCAACTATGAATCAATTTGAGCACAAAAATCCCTCGAAATCCAATTCAAAAACAGAACCCATAAAGGACAGTGAACGAACTCTAACTTGGTATTGAGAAACGAAGACCCGAAATAGACTACAATGAACCCACCGAGATAAACAATGTTCCCACCACTCCAATAAGCTCGGACAGCAGCGGATATCGATAAACAAGGCTGATTCAGGTGATTTTAATGTTTTCAAGCCGAAATTATCTGTGGAAAATGACAAAGACCAGCACAGCCCATTCTGGCGAACTTCAGTCTGTTTTGATGTTCTTCGGCAATAAATTAACGCTACCTCTACCTCCCCTTTTGATTCTGACATATATCTCTCATTGATTTCACTCTCTCTTCCCCTCCGATTCTCCAACCTCTCTCAGATCTGTGTGTTTTAGGTGTGTGTATCAGTGTCTTGTAAGAAAGAAAAAATAAAGTCTCTGGTAGCGTGTGTACCAGTGAAGATGATCATGATTATGAAAATGGAGGGTGTGTATGTGATGTGCGTGATTTGGATGTGTGCCTAAGATGATGAAGAAGCAGCCAAAAAGAAAATCAGCAAGAAAAGTCCAATCCCCCTATATCCGTGCACTATGTGTATATAAATACCCAAAAGAAATATGTCTTTTATCTTAGTGGTAGGGCCCCCCTTCCTTTTTTGTTGTATGTGTATATAAATGGAAAGTGAGGTGTGTAAGTGAAGGGAAATCAGTCCCCCTAATCAAGTGGGCCCCCTTATTTTTGCTTCTCTTTCTTTTGTGATTTGGTTTAAAGAAAATCAAAAGGAACGTGACGGGGTAGTGACGTGGGGTGTAGGGGTGAAGGGGTATGGGGTGTGGGGTAGGGGTAGGTTGTTAGAA
>NW_025825468.1:0-1777 GCF_002878395.1 Capsicum annuum | reverse complement strand
ATTAAGCAGTCAAGTTCTCAACAGCCTCACCTCTCTTGAATCCCTGCAGACTTTTAATTTACTTCAAGTTCTGTCACTTCTGGAAGAAGGGCTTCCCTCCTCTCTTTCTGAGCTATGTTTATGTGACCATGATGAGCTCCATTCACTACCGACCGAAGGTCTTCAGCACCTCACTTCGCTTCAAAGTCTATTAATCAGCAATTGCCCTCAACTCCAATCTCTTGCAGAATCAGTGTTTCCCTCCTCCCTCTCTAAGCTGATCATCGAGAATTGCCCTAATCTCCGATCACTTCCCGAATCGGTGCTTCCCTCCTCCCTCTCTGAGCTGACCATCGAGAATTTCCCTATTCTCCGATCCCATCCAGTAAAAGGGATGCCCTCCTGCCTCTCTAAACTATCTATTTACAACTGCCCATTGCTCAAACCACTCCTAGAATTTGACAAGGGGGAGTACTGGCCAAAAATTGCTCATATTCCTGAAATATATATCGGTGTCTCAATACTTGACCATGAATGCCTGTGATGATTAATAAAAAGAAGCTCCCACACATGTAAGTCTTTCTTTTTCCTCAGTAGCTTGATAGTTTTGCTTATTACTCCCCGTTGCTTGTTTGTTAATTATTTTCCCTTGTTAAGCTATTTGGTGAAGTTTTCGGTAAAGTTTTGTTTTTGGAAAACATATTTCACTTTTTTTCAAAAAAGTCATAAAATATAAGCTTATAGGCTTTAACCACTACTGACTTGACAAGAATGAAACAATTGGGACAATTATAGTTGGGAGGAATAATTGGTTGAGTTTTTTTTTAAAATATAAAAGTTCAAGGTAAATTCTAAATTTTTAAAGTACCCAAAAACTATAATTTAGCCCAAAAAATTTTATTTTTTTTCGTCCAAAGATGAAGATCGTGCTAGTGAAAATATGACTTACTGTCTAGATAACATGACAGTTAGCTTTGAAAACTTCTCCTTGTTTGTCTATTAGCTTTTTTTCAGTTTGTTGATCCATTTATTATTGCAGAGTTGTTCAATCAATTTGCAGAACCACGAAGAAGTGCACAAATGCTTGAAGAATGAAATCTCTATTTCACAATCAGGTATTATGTTTTGCCCATTCCTTGTTATAAAGCTTGGAAAGCAAAGATTTTGAAGGAAAATTTTCATACCCAGTTCTTTTTTATTCAGAAGTGCTTTGTTCATTGTTCTTTAATGTCTAGATAACTTGACAGTTAATTATTCACCTTTGCTTGCCTATTAGCTTGATTTGGCATTGTAGGATTTATTCAATCGCTGAGCTGAATATATATATATCATTGACGTAATCTCCAATCGCTTGCAGAACCATCAGACTGACCTCTTCCATGTATGAACTATGTACTTCCAACTGCCTGTTGCTCGAACCATGTCTAGAATTTGAGAAAGGGGATTACTTGTCATAAAGTGCAGTGTCTCCAATAGAATATCCAAGGTACATGTGTAAAAAAATTCTGGTTCCTATATATAAAAAATACGAAAGGGTAACATCCCCTAGACCCCACTTGGTGGGAATATGCTGGGTATGTTGTTGTTGTAAGAAAGGTTAACATCTGAAAGCATTAGAACAATGAATTACCTGGCTTCAACTATTAACGAGTTTTAAATCTTCCTTTTTTTTTCTTGATCAGTATTTTGGTAACACTATGCCTTAGCTCAATTGGTGAAAGGAAAATTGTGCTAACATTCTCCCTTGAAAAGACAATCACCTCGACTGTGGTCTGCGAGCAAACTGTAAGTGAAGAGA
>NW_025825467.1:0-4536 GCF_002878395.1 Capsicum annuum | reverse complement strand
CAAATGTTAAGGCATTCTTGATTTTTCAGATTACCTTTTCTTGGGTTAGAAAAAAGTGCCTTCTCCGCACCCAAAATCAGAGAAAAACGCATACGTATCATTTTTATTATTATATTATTATTACTCTTAACATTGTTATTATATGTTTTGTTTAATTACTTATGTTTCAGGGTACTGTTGGGCATATGCTTCCATTGGAGCCATATCGGCAGCTGAATCTATTAAAAGAAAAAAGGTTGTTGTCCCCTTATCGAGATGTACGGAGGTAGCTGTTCTAAGGCTTACAGGTTTGCAGTTGAAAAGGGCATTGTAGAAGAAGATGAATATCCATACACTATGAGAAGAAGCAGATGCGAATGCACAGAAGAAATGGTATGTATGATTTGCTTATATTGTTTGATCTCCAAAAAAGAAATCATCTTAAAGTGTCTCTTGTTGTTGCAAGGACTGATCAGTTGGATCTAAGTGGAGAGCTTTCTGAGCTATTGTTATCAGAACAAGTATTAGGAACTACTGGGATATTGTAAAGAGTACCCTTGTCCATAACCTGAGCTAAAATTCTGATCATCAACCCAACCTCATCACTTTGTGGCGAATTTGAACAAATAACAGTTTCAGTTCTCTGAGAATTACCAGAATTTGTAGTAATATTCTGATTGTCCTTTGCTTGTGTTGGTGTCTTTGTTTGGTGAATTCTTGGTTTGAGTATTTTGTGAGTCAAGAGGTTGAGTGCCTCGAAGTGGGGGTCGAAATTGGAAGAGAATTTAGGAGTTTGCGGTAATGATTTTATTTGCTTTTTATGCAGAAAAAGGTGAAAATTGCTGGATATGAAGACATTAATATTCATAGACTGTCTAAAGACCAAATCGAAGAGCACATAAAAAGGCAGCCAATCACATGCTTAATTAAGTCTTATAAAAGCCTTAAGAATCACGTCGAGCAGGTTTGAATTAATTTATTCTATCAATTTTTCAAAATAATTGGATGTTACTTGCTGTTTATGTTTACCAACGCTGTGTAAATCAGACCGTTTATATGGGACCAACGGATAGAGAGATTAAAGAGAGAGGAAAGTTTAGTCAAAGGTGCGAAGGACAGGGCACACAACATGCTTATCGTTGGTTTTGGCATGAACGGAGATGGACAAGGTTATTATCTTGCTCAGAACAACTGGGGGAAGGATGAGGTACTATGGCTATGGTAAAATCAAGTGTTCGTTGGTGTATAATCTACGGTATCCAATTGCAAATGAAGAGAAATGATGAAAGAATAGGTGGGTTTGACACTGACTGCTGCTTTTTGACCATGACTTCCCGTACTTCAATAATCTTCCATTAGAATTTTGACGTCAGAAGAGTCATTCTAAATGTCTTTCTTTTTTGTGCATGTGTGAATTGTGTAGCTTGCTATTTGTCTTTGTCAACCCAAAGGATTATGCACTGTGTTTAAAACACTTTTGTTGATGCGCTTCTCTTGAAAATGATTTGAAGAAGAAAAAGATTTTCTTTTTAACAGCAAAATTTAGTCATGTTGATTAGACATCGAAAAGTCAGTAGGCATTGTGTAATTTTACAGTGACACATCCAAACCACTTGTTTCGCTCAATAGGGCTGGCATAGTGCAGCCTCTAGTTCAAATGAAAGCAATGTTATCCAAGAACAATATTGGAAGCGCTTAAAGGAAAAGCCTAAGAGCTTAAGTGAGCAATGTTGTGAGTTTGCTTATTTGGATTCCATTAGTATTGATACCGTGATCTTCGAAGATGGTGTCACTGGTTCAACAATGCCCTTGGCTGAATTGTCACATAAAATAAAAATTATTTCATCCAACTTGCTTCTTTACTTGATATTAACTTCGTTTTTTCAGTTGGGTCTTGGGGACATTTCTAGTTGGTGATATGAGATTGTATTACAAGTTGATTCCATCCAATGTAATGAAGAGTTCTCATCTCTCACTTGATAATGTCAAGGGTCAAGCTATAAATTAGGGTCTATTGACAAAGTTTACGCTCCCTCCTTCAAAAGTGTTGAACTTTCCAACCTATTTTAACTAATGATGCGAAGGCTGGAGCAAATCAAATCAGACATTCACAACATTTGGATCCTTTACCAATGACGCCTGATATGGAAGATCCGGATGATCAATTTGTGATTGACGATGATGGCTGGAAGAAGTATTCTCAACAGTTACGAGAAAGTGAGGTATCTAATGCTTTTCTCTATGTTTATTCTTCATCAAATAATAATATTCATGTTTACGCTCGTCAATATGGTTTATAGCTCTGAACAAACGACTTAGGGAGATTATTATTGGATGTATTGAGTTTAATGAAACTCACTGAGAAATTTTTTGTTGGTTCTGTTTGTTGCTGCTGATTGTTCAGCCGAGGATCCTTACGGAACAAACTCCTCACACGACACCGAAATACGTAAATTTTGAAACCTTTCCCAAATAGGTTCTAATTTCTCAGTAAAGATAGTGAAGGAAGACATAAATGGATATCCTAACTTAACATAAAAGAAGAGACTTCAAGAAAAGAGTTTATAATATGCTTACTCTTGTTGTTTCTTTCGAAGGCATCATATGGATGCCAAAAAACAACAACATCCATTAAACAACATGCCAAACGTGAGGTTTAATCGCTCAACTCTGATCCTCCAATTGTTTTGCGATTTCAACTTTACAATCTTTAGGCCCTGAACTGAAGTGGTGTAATTCTGTAGGAAGTGGCTTTTTACTATAGCAAATTAATAGAAGAAAAGGGGGAATTCGCCAAAAGTTTGAGAAAAAATTGGAGCGTGCCATTCATCGATATTTTTGGATTTATATCTCTAATTGTTGTTGTTAGTACTGTTTGTTGCTATTATACTGATTGTGCAGCCGAGAGTATCTACTGAACAAACTCTTTACACACCACACCACCTGCCTGTGGGATTACACTATGTTGTTGTTGTTGTTGAAAGTAGGAAGATTTATCAACATAGTTACCTAAGAAAAATAACACCTCATAGGGAACTGAATATTCTTAAGGTGATACCAAGTATTATAGTATGGGAACTTTGGAAGAGAAGGAACACTAGCAAACATGAAGGAAAGAAGGCAAGTTTTCAAAGAATTCTGCATAATGTTGTTAGAACAGTGCATATGCTGTTAAAAGTCAGAAATCCTGGGAAGCATAAAGCCGATGGTGAAATATACTAAAGTTTATTGGGAATTTCCACCAACAGGATGGGTCAAGTACAATACAGATGGTGCATCAAGAGACAACCCTAGGTTAAGCTCTTATGCCTTAAGTTTAAGTGATGAGCATGGAGATATAATTTATGCAGAAGCGGCTAAAGTACATGAGACAACAAACACAATAACAGAAGCTTTAGCAGTATTGGTGGCCACTACACATTGCAAGCAAGCAGGATATAATCAGGTATTCATTCAGACAGATTCCATGCTTATTAAGAAAGTTTTAAACAGAGAAGAATATTTACAGACATTGTAGCAGATATCGAGGCAAATAATTATACAGCATATTTACAGAGAAGGAAATAAATTAGCAGATTATCTAGCTAATCATGCTCCAGACACAGCTAATTGCAGATACGAGCACTTCGACATGTTGGATTCAGCAGGAAGGAAAATAGTCAACAGTGATAAATTACAGAGCGCTTACTTAAGAGTTTCATACAGCAAAGGATAAAAGGGCAAAGATGCTAAACGAAAAAGTGTGAAGCTTCCCATGCAATTCACCACGGTTTTACCTACACAGAGAAAGGGTATGATGTGCTTGCAGCAGGAGACATAGATGTAAAAGGTACAAGCTTACCAAGTGATGTGAAACAACATCCAATGAGCAAAACACAGAGGTATGACCATCGCCATCCAGAGAACACAACTTCAAAGATAAGAATAGTACATGCTGAAGAAGACAGAGGGATAACGTTGATCATCCGGTGCAAGAGAAGGACAAAAGTTGAGTTCAAATGAGGAGGCAACATAGTACAGGAGAAGGGGATGATTTAGGAAACAAGAAGGGCAAAATGAGAATTCTACTTTCTTTTACATGTAAGAGCAAGGAGGATGTGGAATTTGGCTTAATATTGGTCAGACGGATAGATTAGGATTTTTATCTAGTTTGGTTTTTGTTCTTGGACAATTGGTCTGAGTGTGTAAGCTACTACCTAATTTTCATTTGCAATAAAGCCACAAATTTGTTTAAAAAAATATATATATATACTCATGACATTTCACTATTCAATATTCGGTCTCACCTCTCCATTAGGCAAAATGTATTCTTATCCAATTGACTCTCTATAATTTTTTATGTCTTAGCTGGATTGAAATGAAACTTGGCTTCTGGCAGGCTTTCTTTATCAATGGCATTTGCAACGATGATAGATAAAGGAACTCAAATTGTTTTCCCAGAGCTTTATATTTATAGACAAATATTTATGGCTTTTCTTTCTCTTTTTATTGTATAATTTCTGTCATATAGTTTTAACTTTTCTTGTAGTTGATAGTGTTCTGATATGCTCGCTTATG
>NW_025825466.1:0-1807 GCF_002878395.1 Capsicum annuum | reverse complement strand
ACTCGTATAGATAAATATAAACAAGTATTCATAAAAAGAAAATCAATCGTTCCTTTTCAATAATTAAAAAATACAAATGATAATTCGCACTTGTATTTGTATGTTATAGTTCGCATTTATATATGCATTTTATAGTTTGCACTTGTATTTCTATGTTATAGCTCGCATTTGTATTTATATTTTATAGTTTACACTTATATTTGTGTTTGCCAGTTCGCACAAATGAAAAGAAAAAAAAAGAAGGAGAAAAAATACAAAAAGAAGAAGAAGGAGAGTAATAAAAAATAGAGAAAAAATACAAAAACGAAAAAAGGAGGAAAAAAAATGAAAAATATCAAAAAAGAAAAAAGAAAGAGAAAACAACAAGAAAAGGAAAAGAAAAAAGAAAAAAATTGTAACACCCCATAAAATTCACGCGTGTGTTATCTTCTAGTAGTATGCTCAAAGAGTTGAAAAGACTAGGAATTTTTCTAAGTGTCAAGGGACTTAGTCTCATTTTGAGCTCCCGAATCTTTGATGAACTTTTTTGCGACCTTCCCGACCTCCGTTTATTGATTTCTTTGATGATTCAAGATGGGGCAAGTTGATAGTACATATTGAGAGAGTTTCGGGGTTTTTGGACCTCGTTTAGGGCACGTTTGGATACCCAAAACAGTAACATCATGCGATTAGCATGCGTCGCATGGTTCATTCCATGCCTGGCACCATGCGACACAGCATGCGACGCATGCTCAGTCCGGCGGACTAGAGCATGCGACGCATGCTCTGCTGCACGCGCCTGCAAATTTTAGCCTTTAACCCATCTCATTAAGACTATATTAGGTATTTTCCACCCCCTTATCAGCTTAAACACGAGATTTCAATTCCAAAACACCATATTGCTGATATTTTCATCAAAAATCCACAAGAACACTCTTTAGGGTTTCAGACTAGAATTTCAAATAACTCGAGATTCTACCATGGGTTTTAGAAAATAATTGGAGATTTGGAATCTCCAATTCGTAAGCTTCAAGAAGCATCCATCAAATTCATATACTGAAGTACGTGGAGTTCATCCTAAAAACTACATGGGCTTGAAAACATTAGAGTATGATTTTAAGAGTTGTATGCATGAATTTCAAAGGGGTTTTGGAATCTATGACTTAAATTACGTATCACAAATGCTTCAATGTTATTATTGTTTTGACCTTGTAGTCCTATCCCCTAAATGGTTTTACATGTATATGTATATGTATGAAATTTGAGATTTAACATTGTTTGAGAGCATAAATTATGAACTCCCTCTCTTGTATTGAATTAAAATTTATGGTTTTGTTGCAAAAGAGTTGAAATGCATGTTTCATGATTGAAAATAGTTTTTCTCAATGTCATAGTATTTGAACATGATTTAGAGATGATGAGAGGGTGTTTTCTCGATATAAATGTTTTTTTTTGTGTTAGAGAGAAAGAATTGCATGAAATTGAGACTCTTGATATGATTACCTCTGTTATTGAATCGTTGATAAAGAGAATTTCTTGCATGGTTTTTACATGAATTTTTAAGAAAGAATTCTTTGAAAAGATTTATTGATATGGTGGTCTTGAATTCCTTGATTTGAGAATGGAGACATAAGTTACTAATAATGGCTCAGAGATGTGACTTGCAAGTCAATGGCATGACGATACCATATGTATGTATGCCATAACAGAGTTAAAGCTTTCAGAGTATGTTTTTCAGAGAATGCACGTTTAAAGAATAAAAAAAATGGGCATAAAGAGAGTTAGGTGGTTACCCGAAGAAGATTTGAGTTCAAGTAACTCTTAGCCT
>NW_025825465.1:0-3033 GCF_002878395.1 Capsicum annuum | reverse complement strand
ATATACTATTTTAGTCTATAGAAAATATATAGACATATATGTAGAATATTTACTACTTAAAATACCACTTGAAACTATATGCATACAACATATATACACTATATATATAGTACTTTAGAAAACATATAGACATGTATACGTTAAATATATACTACTTTAGAGTCTATAGAAAATATATTCATATATAACATATATACATTACATATTATACAACTTTAGAAACATATACACATTTAATATATACTATTTTAGTCTATAGAAAATATATAGACATTTATGTAGAAAATATACTACTTAAAATACCACTTGAAACAATATACGTACAACAAATATACACTATATATATATACTACTTTAAAAAACATATAGACATGTATACGTTAAATGTATACTACTTTAGAGTCTATAGAAAATATATACATATATAACATATATACATTACATATTATACTACTTTAGAAACATATACACATTAAATATATACTATTTTAGTCTATAGAAAATATATAAACATATATGTAGAATATATATTACTTAGAATATCACTTGAAACAATATGCATACAACATATATACACTATATATATAGTACTTTAGAAAACATATAAACATGTATACGTTAAATATATACTACTTTAGAGTCTATATAAAATATATACACATATAACATAAATACATTACATATTATACTACTTTAGAAACATATACACATTAAATATATACTATTTTAGTCTATAGAAAATATATAGACATATATGTAGAATATATACTACTTAAAATATCACTTGAAATAATATACATACAACATATATACACTATATATATATATACTACTTTAGAAAACATATAGACATGTATACGTTAAATATATACTACTTTAGAGTCTGTAGAAAATACATACAGATATAACATATATACATTACATATTATACTCCTTTAGAAACATATACACATTAAATATATACTATTTTAGTCTATATAAAATACATAGACATATATGTAGAATATACAATACTTAAAATACCACATGAAATAATAAACATACAACATATATACACTATACATATAGTACTTTAGAAAACATATAGACATGTATACGTTAAATATATACTACTTTAGAGTCTATAGAAAATATATACATATATATGTAGAATATATACTACTTTAAATACCACTTGTGTATATAGGTAGAATATACGTGTATATATGTTTGTTATGTTTATTACATAGTGTAAAGTGATAGTAATGTATTAGAAGTATTTAATTCAAACTAGAAATTCAATTAAATGAAAAAAATTACAAAGTAAGGTGTGAATGAATGTTGTATTTTACTGATTGCAAAATTATCCAAAACTTATAATTTACATGAATGAAAAATCTACATATTTTACATCATTTTTTCCAAATCGTGCATGTTAACATTAATGGGAACTGCCATAGGAAAGTCAAATCAATGGGGGCAAAACCATGCATTGGACTTGATTGTGCTGAGTTCTCCCTTAAAGTCAGAATTTCTTCAAGATTTTGTTCGTCTCTCAGATCTACCTCCATTCCTTGATTTCTTCATTCCACTATAATCTAATATCTAAGGCAAACTAGAACATTCATAGCATTGTTTTCCAATGAGTATCGGTTGTCTCCAAGGTGTTGTCGTCTCTTACTAAAAGTGATCTCCAATGTAATGGTTGACATTGGAACATTTAATATTTCTCTAGCTAATTTTGAAAGCACAGGATATTATCTTTCATTATTCTTCCACCAATCCAACGTGCTGATCCTTGCTCTACAATCCTCTATCATCCATCAAAGATAATACTTAATCTCTTTTCGAGAAGTTGTTGTGTGTGTTGAAGGAGAAACCATGTCCCAAATATTTAAATCATAAAAGTAATCTGGAAAATTACTATGTGTCGGCCTTTTAGAAGATGATGGCTCCTCGGGAACTTGAGGAGCGACAGTTGGAGTGATATTTGTCGGTACAGCTACATCAAGTAAATTGGCATAATGGTTATATAATGTTTCTATGTAAATTTTTGCATCACTCATAGCCGTAAACAATTCTTGTTTTTCTTCTGGCTTTATCTCTAAGGAAGTATAAATAATAGAACTACACATAGTATTATATTTCATACATGAATTTAGTATAGCACCAACCAAGTAAATTGGGAGAAGCGGATAAAAATATTTTTTAAATTTAGCAAACATAGCACTAACAACTTCTTTGTAACCTTCTCTATTCTTATATTATTTAACCAAACAAAAAATGTCGGCTAAACAAGCAAAAATATTTCAAATAGTAGGATAATAAGCACCAAAAAATTCAACCGTAGCTATATAAAAAAAATTTAAAACTTAACAACATCATCAATTGCATCCTAATCGGAATCATGTAGCATACACTCAGGAAAAGAACAAGAATATTGACTAAAAGTCATTGTAATAGGACTTAATAAGCAAGACAAGTTTTTAAATAAGTATAAGTAGAATTCCATCTAGTATCACATTCTTCAGGCATTAATATCAGTCTAAGTTTATTTTGTTCACATTTAACATTTAATTCTCTCACTCGTTTTCTTTAATTATTTCCTTGAATAAAGCCAACAGCAAGTCGAACCTTTTCAATTTTCAATATAAATCTCAAAAAATTCAAGATCATTTTTTACAATTAAATTATATATATGACAAGCATACTTAACATTAAATATTTTAGGTAATGACGGAGAAAGGTCAGCTTTTAACTTGTCAATAGCATCCTTGTTGTTAGATGCATTATCGAAATCAATACATAAAAATTTTCTTTCAATACCATAATATTTTGTAACTCTAGTAATAAATTTAGAAATAAATTTTTCAGTATGTCTACGATTTTCATCATACAAAAAAGCGAGAATATGTTTAACATAATTATTATCTATTCAGTGACATGTAATGGTTAAATAATTACTTTTATTAACAACATGACCAACATCAGAAGTTAGAGAAATTCAACATTGAATATTTTTTAATAATGTAGATAAATAATAAACATATTGTG
>NW_025825464.1:0-1372 GCF_002878395.1 Capsicum annuum | reverse complement strand
AGTCATTTATAATAGAATCATGCAAGTATATATATACTTATGTCCCACTTCCATGCAATGGAATGTACAGTAGCAATTTCTCACGTGTATGAAGCATATGTAACTTACACAAATAAATCATATATATATATCAACGTTAATTAATACTATAATAAGATAAAGATGACGACATTAGGTCAAACATTATCCGCGTGAACCCATCAATCAATTCCTTGCCCATGTGAGCAATGTGTAATTTCGTAATCCCTTTTCTTCAGTTTATTTATCACATTTGATTATTTGATATACGCCGTCGTCGTAAAAAAAAAAATAACGTCTGATATAATAACTTGGAATAATATAATTTGCAAAATAAGACACCAAAATTAAATTTAAAAAAATAGAGACAATTAGTAAATGAGAACTAATAGAGTATTCTATTACTTGAACAGCCAAAATGTTATGTTAAACTCGTTATTACAAATATTACTCCTTATTTGAGAGCAAATACCTATTTAATTTTGACATTAAATAAACAGTGCACTTCTAGTAATTCGCTTTCGTTATAAAGCTGTTTAATTTTTGCAACAAGTAAACTAAACTATAGCGTAATACCGATGTACTAACTAGTAATCCTCCATATTTAATATATAACCAGTAATCCTCCATATTTAATATATAAGTCTCAATTTTACGTTCTAAATATGAAGTTACTTTTAATAGAAAATATTTTACCCTCAAAGTTGGACTTTTCGGTACGAACCCAAATTAATCGAGTCCCAACTTGTAGGGGGCATAACAACATGGACTGAGCTATAATACGATGATCCTTTTTAGTACTTATAAAGCAGGGATAAAGGCCACAAACAACATACTATACTATATCAATCTCTGTTTGTCATGAATTATCATTTACACTGTTAAATTATATATGAACAGAAATTATATATGAACTGTTAAATTATTTAAGTTCGACGTAAATTAATAAAGAAAAAAAAGAAGAAAGAAGACAACAACATAGCCCTAATGATGTATAAATATATAGTCCTACTCCTAGAAGACTTACGAGAGTCTATATATTATATCTAGTTATTTTTTTGATAAATAGAGATATAGATATAAAATCAGGACTAATGACCTGAATTAAGAAAGACAATAATAAAGAAAAGCACCAAAAGTAAGATAACCATAATGATCCAAATATTGGGCATGACTACCCATATAATGAACGCTCCAATGAGAAATATGCAGATGAGATGACAAATATTATTACTGCACAATTGTCCAGAGGCTCGGCCATCTTCTCGATCGGACACTTGATGATCTGATCTTCCGGACACAATAAGAGCTAGACTCTAATTAATTTTCTGTTGATATGTAGTATTTTGTAATG
>NW_025825463.1:0-1249 GCF_002878395.1 Capsicum annuum | reverse complement strand
GAGTATTTTGTTAAGGTGCTTTCTTGACTTACTTAAGCTAGTAGGTGGATCACTTACTTGAGCTATTTGGACCAAGTTAATGGGATCAATACCACGCATCAGATTAGGCCTTATATTAATGTACTTATTTGAGCCCAAATTAAGTAAAAGAGAAAGAAAATGGAGAAAAGAGGCCCAATACTCAAATCTGCCAAATACCAAGTTAAAGAGAAGAAAAGAAGGAAAAATTGGTAGCTAAGGCCCAATAGTTTTTGATCTACAAAGGCCTAATATATTGGGCAAGTGTATACATCAATTACTTGAAAAAATATGTCCCAAAATTATTCAATAAATTCGTCCAAGAGCATCGCGTATTTATGGATTGAAATCTGCAATTTTTCTCATTTTAACTTAGACAAAATTTCCAGCTTTCTAGGTTTTTCTCTCTTGTTCTCTCTTGGCTATGAAACAACCCTATAATTCCACAAGGTTTCTTGGGATTGAAATTCCTTCCAAGCTAAAGGTAAGTGAACAATTCATGAGCTTGTACCATGGAAACTATGTATTCTTTAAGATTAATTTCCGGACAGCCCTCTCTATAAGTTTGGGCAGTCCATTGTTCTTAGTTATTAAGGGATTTCTCTTTTCTCTTTTGATTTATGTTTGAAGGGATTAATCTATTGAATAAATACACATTAAGATACTAAAATACCAAGGAAATCAAGGTATGGTTGCCGTCCACTTTTGTCCTTTTTCCATATACATGTGTTGATAGAGGATTGCACATATTGGCTTGCTATTAAAGGACGATTGGGGTGTTGTTGCAGACTGTTTTGTGTGTTTGTGTTGTGGGATGCCCGGTTGCTATTGGAAAAAGGTGTAATTAGTTTGTATTTAATTATAGAAGATGGATGTGGTGATACACCACTGAATTTATGATTGTGTATGTCTATTACTCATTTCATTTTGTGTGTGTTGATTGGAAGGTGAAATGAAGCCGAGGTTGTGTCGGGTGATATTATATGAATATGTATGGTATGTGGCTGTAATTGGAGTATAAGAGGGTTAAAGTAACACCCTTTGTTGATTAATTAAGGGCTTACTTCCCGGCCACTAGTTTGGTGAAGTTAAATAGCCAAAATGTGACGTTTGGTTGCTAATATTAGTTTGCCATATATTTCATTGTAGATAAGTAATCTAAAAGTACAGGAAGTCGAGTTGGATTGGTATTGGAGTTTTACAACCAGGTATGTAAGGCATACTCTATTTT
>NW_025825462.1:0-1108 GCF_002878395.1 Capsicum annuum | reverse complement strand
AAAAATTCAACCGTAGCTATATAATTTTTTTCAAAAAACTTAACAAGATCATTAATTACAACCCAATCAGAATCATGTAGCATGCAATCAGCAGAATTAGCAAATGAACCAAAATATTGGTTAAAAGCTAGTGTAATAGGAACTCTATATTTATAACAAGTTTTAAAAAACCATACGTAGAATTTCATCTAATATCAATTTCCTCAGACATCAATATCGGTGCAAGTCCATTTTTTTGACATTTAACTTTAAATTCTCTAATTCTTTTTCTTCAATTATTTCCTTGAATAAAACCAACAGCAAGGCGGATTTTTCAATATAAAGCTCAAAAAACTCAAGACCATCTTTTACAATATAATTATATATATGACATGCACACTTAGGGCCCATTTGGCCATGGAAATTTTTCCGAAAATTTTTTTCGGAGTTGGAAACTGTGGTGTTTGGCCATGAAAATTCAGAAAATAATTCCGAAAAAATTTTCTGAAAAGGGAAAACAGGTTTTTGTTGTTTTCATAATTTTTAAACTCCAATTCCAACTTTTATTATCATTACATATAACCCCAATCTTTTAAATTTTTACATAAAACTTTCCTTATAACATTACTTTTTCAATATTATGTATATAGCAATTTTAAAGAATAAGATAATTATAATTTCAAACATAATGCTATCCTAATTAATATATATATCTTTTTCTCTCTCATCATTATTTTTATCCCTTATTTAAGACATTATTTTACTACAAATTTATATTTATACCCATAAATATATAAAGTATTATATTTATGATAGAAATATACAAAGTATGTTATATATAAAGTTTATACCATGTATATACCATATACACACATATATATAAATATATAAAGTATTAAGAAACATACTAAGCATATTTATAATATAAATATACAAAGTATGTTATATATGAAGTTTATACCATGTATATACCATATACACACATATATAAAAATATAAAGTATAAAGAAACATACTAAGCATATTTATATATTTATGGTATATGATATAATATACCATAAATATGCAAAGCATGTTTTACATAGAAATAATTTATTCACACACAGTAAAATCTTTCATGTATAAGAAA
>NW_025825461.1:0-1551 GCF_002878395.1 Capsicum annuum | reverse complement strand
ATCATGAAAGGGGTTATAAGCTATCAAAATTTGATAGACTTAAGGCACAATTGCATTCCATTTCCGGGGAATGGAGATTTTGATTGTTGTAAGTATAGATCCATTTCTTGGGGTGATGTGATAATATTTAGAAAAGCTTATCAATACAAACATGTACTTAGTTATGATGGTATCATAATTCACCGCCAAAAGAGGTAGAATAATTGAGAAGAATTATTTTGAAATCTACTTCTAAAATAGTAAATCTGAAATTTATCCATGTAATAGTAAATCTGAAATTTACTAAAAAAAAGTACATGTCATGGTAAAAGTTCATAAATTGACATGAACGATTGCGACATCCCAAAGATGTGCATAGTGAGTATTAAACATATATTGACGAACTAGAAAATTCTTCAAGAACTTTTAATCTTGCTTGTTATCATGATAAGTTGGTTGGACTAACTAATATTGGGATTTGATCCCTCAAAATCTGAAAAGTATAAAAGGTGAATGTGGGCTAGTTCACCAGTCATGTGATTTATTAAGATGCATCGATATAAGATGATCACTTGTACGTTTATTGTCAACCTGCAGTTTGATATTCATAAAGTTTTTGAGCAATAAAATTGAGTTAAGAGCATAATTTTTAGATTGTGTAATCAAGATAATTCATCTTGATAATGCCGATTTGACATTTACTGCTTTCGATAAATAGCTGAACCATTGCCAATTAGAACAAAACATCATGTGTTGGTTTGAAATATGATATATTATATACAAAAGTACTTGTATGCATCAAACGAATAAATTATGATTAATTTCCCCTTAAAGTTGGTTTTGAGTAACCACACATTGTCCATCTAATAATTTTGATGTGCGATATACGATTAATGGATATACCATGTTGCACAAAGATGAATTCCTCAAAGAAGATGAAGGATGTATGTTAGTTTTCCTAACATAAGAAGGAGATTATAAGTAGCTATGAAGTATGTTAGGAATTATCATCAGATCTTCATTCAAAAGATAATTTAAGTCAAATGTTGAAAGCATCTCATATTTAAGCTGCAAGTGCTTCTATTTTGTGTCCCTAAAGAACAAAGTCTATGCATGCGTGAAGCGTGGTAGATCAATTGATTCCAAATAAATAATCTTTGAAAAGGATAAGGAGAAAATATTCATAATAAGAAGGCAGTGCGCTCTTGAAGAGCCTACAATATAATACTTCATGAAACCTTATAGGAGGTTCAGGTGCCAGAAAATAATGAAGTGATGAGATCTCAAAATGTTATATCACACTGTGAACCAATACGAAATGATATATCATTAATATCATTGATACAATACTAGCGCAATGTTATGAAAGATTACAAGGATCCGAATTCGACGTTTATTTAAGCATGCTAAGGTAGAACTATTTATCAAGTGGCATGAAAGGATGCATCTTGATAAGCATAAAACCTATTTGATTTGCAGTCTAGATACTTGAAGATTTCACTCATGAAATGTTGAATATTATCATTTGACAAAATTTATATGAAAACTTTTTTAAGGATTCAAAATGTTTGA
>NW_025825460.1:0-1891 GCF_002878395.1 Capsicum annuum | reverse complement strand
AGGAAATAATCACACAGAGTTGTTCGAGTCATAGCCAAATTCATCTGTAGGTCATAGTGGATAAACTTGCCTTTGATCTCAACCAACGCATATAAGCACATAAAATAGTTATATCACACAAGACATTAAAATAACGCGTATCCTAATTGGGGTGACCCTTTTTGAGCCAAGGGTTCAGGCCTAACGATTTTTTGAAGAAAATATATGCTTCCTCAAAGTTAATCCATTAACCCCTAAATCATATAGACATAAAAAGGCATAAATGCCTATAAAAGATAACGAAACAGGGATACAATTTTTAGGGAAAAGGGGAAATAACATGAAAGAAGATAAGTTCCTGCGCAGGGAAGAATAGAAAAGCTAGCTACTGGAGGCTTCTTCGTCTGTTTTCGCCTTCTTTGCCTTGTTTACCTCATGTGCTATCTGATACCTATTGATGATAAGGTGACTCCTGTATAATTGTACCTTGCATTCGTAAGTCATTTCTCCTATGCTGTCGAGTTGGGAGGCCATGCTATCGTCCAAATCGATAAGGCATTGCCTGGCATCATCAGCGTCTTGACTAGCTCTTTTCAACTCTTCCCTCAATGTATGTATGGTCAAAGCGTCTTCCATGTGCATTTACCGGTGCGCAATTTCACTTTTCTGGAACTCATCTTGTAGCCTGTAAAGCCAATTCAATGCTCGAATTCTACATCCACAACCCGAGTGGGCACATTTGGTCCCGGATTCAATGCTTCGGCGAGGATCTTTTTCAACCACTCCTTGTAAGTGTCGCTGACTTCAGGTTCATACCCTATACGGAAAGATACTTCTACCCATTTTTTCCTTCTCCATCTATTTATCATGTAGTCTTTGAGCGAGGGCTTACTTTCATCGTATTCGGTGAAGAATCTGAGCATAGAATCGATTTGAGGCATCTCCTGCTTGATCTCGAATTGCCTAAGAACTCTACCAGGATTGTAGAGGCGGGTTCCCCTGAGACCCGGGAGCACTAAAAAAGGCCATTCACCCCCTCGAATGATGTATTTCCCTGAATGAAAATAGTTAAAGGACCATTGAACATCGCCATCTCTTAATTCTCCAAGAGTCTTAAACAAAAATTCGTGGGATGCTTCCCTTTTGAACTTGTGTAAAAATAACCACATGTCGTGCGATTCTAGCAGATTTCTCATTGTTTTGTGATCAAGTTGTGCCGTTCTAGGATTTTTCACCAAATGCATCATCATCCACCATTGTAATATAAGGTTGCAGCCTTGAAAGAAATAATTCTCGACTTGACATCTTCCCAAAGAGCTATATATGTCGGCGATAATCATGGTGTCTAAGTTGTGGAATACTTTTTTAGAATTGTATTCCTTTCCAAAGAAGAGTGCATGGGTCACTGTGACAACCCTCAGATGAATTGTGCCATTTTCCCCCTGCGGGAACACCATGGTTCCAAGTAGGCCTACCGCGAATGCAAAAGCTCTCGTTTCCTTCCATTTTGCTTCTGACTCCAATTTATGCCTAAATTTGTGAAAAGAGTTGAATCTTCTGAACCGATGGTACAACTCATGAAAGGTGATATTTGCCCAGTTAAAAATGCTTCCTTGATCTTTTGATGATCCCAAACATCTGGGACTAAAATATTCTTATCCGGTGTCTCCTTTCTCTTAAAACACATTTCCGTACTCTCATAGCAAATCAATACCTCTTCAATGGTGGGGGTCAATTCAACATCCCCGAAGCGAAATACCATGTTCTGATCATCCCAAAAAGTTGTTAGTACATGGATCATTTCGGGCCAATGTGTGTTCTAACAATCTTTCTCTCTTCTGTACCCATGTAATCCCACCACAGTGTTAGGTAATCGCCAGGTTTGGTGACCATCTTGAACTTTTCACGAGAA
>NW_025825459.1:0-1072 GCF_002878395.1 Capsicum annuum | reverse complement strand
TTTCTAGTTTTTTTTTCTTCTCTAGTACTCTTTTTCATCTCTGTTTATTTTTTCTCTTCTTCTCCTCTGTTTTCCAGTTCTGTTTTATTTTTTTACTTTTTTTGCTGTAGGTAATCTGACTTCCAACTTTGTTTTTTTCTTTTTACTTTTTTTTTGGTTGTATGTAATCTAACTTCCAGCTTTGTTTTTCTTCTTTTTACTTTTTTTTTTGGTTGTATGTAATCTGAATTCTGTTTATCAGTATATATTTTTAGTATTTTAGTAGTTTGCTTGAATGCTTGTTATGACTATCTATTCTCTTTTTAATTTGAGTATGGAAAAATTATGTTATTTATTGAGCTGTTGGTTATTTATTTATGTATGTTTAATATTTTTAAATTTTGTACTAAATAATGCTTTAATGGAAAAAAGCGTGCGCTTCGCTTCACGCTTCTCGCTTCTGTGAAGTGAGCCCTCGTCGCTTTTTTTTGCCTCTCGCTTTCAAAACACTGTACCATAGAAATGGAACTAGATTTTATTTTATAATCATTGGCCCCAAAACAAATTGTAAGATCATAAGTTTTCCCGCAAAATATAATGCTCCCTCCGTTTCAATTTATTTGTCTTACTTTCTATTTTAGTCCGTTTAGAAAAGAATGCCTCGTCCCTTTTATAGCAATCCTTTTATTCTAACTCTTCATATGACATGTTTAAGACTACAAGATCAAAGAGCAATTGATACATTGTACAACAACAACAACAAACCCAGTGTATTCCCACCTAGTGGGGTCTGGGGGGGTAAGATGTACGCAGTCCATACCTCTACCTCTGATGAAGTAGAAAGGCTGTTTCCGAAAGACCCCCGGCTCAACGCACGAGATACCACACAAACACATAGTAAAGCACAGAAGCAAATTACATAACATAAATACGGCACCCATAAGTAATATAAAACAGAGGGAAGCAGAGGAAAGCACACAGATTCGTAATAAAACATGGAACACGGAACACGGAATCATAACAGGAATAAAACCCCCACCAAGTAATCCCTACACTAGCGACCCAAACTGGCCCTAACCCTCTGCCGTAATTC
>NW_025825458.1:0-1254 GCF_002878395.1 Capsicum annuum | reverse complement strand
TTAGTCCATATAGTGACTTGATAAGTTTACACACCTTGTTTTTCTTTTCTGAAACCACAAAACCCTCAGGTTGTTCCATGTAAATTTCTTCCTCCAAATCTCCATTTAGGAATGCGGTTTTCACATCCATTTGATAGATTTGAAGATCATATACTGCCGCCAAGAAAATTAACATTCAAATCGAGGTTATCCTTATTACTGGCGAGTATGTATCAAAGTAGTCAAGGCCTTCCTTCTGTTTGAAGCCTTTTACTACAAGTCTTGCCTTGTATTTGTCAATAGTACCATTCGCCTTCATTTTCCTTTTGAAGATCCATTTAGAACCTAAAGGTTTATTCCGGGAGGAAGGTCAACCAATTCCCATGTATGGTTGTTTAAGATTGAATCAATCTCACTATTGACTGCCTCTTTCCAAAAGGATGAGTCTGACGACGACATCGCTTCTTTAAATGTTTGAGGCTCATTTTCTAAGAAAAATGTTACAAAATACGATTCAAACGAAGTTGACGTTCTGACGTATACTACGTCTTGGATTTTCTTCATTATGTACATTCTCACTTGGTTCATCTCGAGGTCGTTTAGATCCTCCACCTGACTGTTCATGTCTAATTTTATACGGGTAAATATTTTCAAAGAATTCAACATTGTCTGATTCAATTACCGTATTTTTACTAATATCTGAATGTTCAGATTTATGAACCAAAAGTTGACATGCTTTACTACTTTTAGCATATCCTATGAACACGCAGTCCGCCATTTTAGTTCCTATTTTTACCCTTTTAGGTATAGGAACTTGAACCTTTGCTAGACACTCCCACACTTTGAAATATTTCAAGTTAGGTTTTCTTTCTTTTCATTTTTCATAAGGAATTAATTGTGTCTTACTATGGGGAACTCTATTGAGTATACGATTGGCCGTAAGGATGGCCTCCCCCATAAGTTTTGCGGTAAACCAGAACTTATAAGTAAGACATTCATTATTTCCTTCAAAGTTTGGTTTTTTCTATCCACAATTTTGTTAGATTGAGGTGAATACGGGGCCATAGTTTGATGGATTATTCTATTCTCTACACATATTTGCGCAAAGGGAGATTCATATTCTCTGCCCCCTATCACTTCTTATCATTTTGATCTTTTTGTCTAACTGATTTTCAACTTCAGTTTTATATTACCTAAACACATCTACTTCTTCATCCTTACTATTTAGCAAGTAGACATAACAATATCTAGTGCAATCATCAATAAAAGTTATGA
>NW_025825457.1:0-3916 GCF_002878395.1 Capsicum annuum | reverse complement strand
CTGACTCGAGGACTAGTATGAGCAAGTTTCTAAATGGGTGTCGAGTTGTGTGGTGAAAGAATGTAGATCTGCTATGATAAATAGGGAGATTGATCTTCCTAGGTTAATAATTCACGCCCAACAAATTGAGTCAGATAGGATAAAGAAAAGAGTAAGAGGGATTAAGAGAGTCAGATCAGAGCAACAAGGGTCTGGTCAAACTAGATTCTCCAGAGGGAGTTGCCCTCAGTTTTAGAGACGTCCATTTATACCTTTGCCTTCCTCAGCTAGTGATCCCATATATCAGGGAAGGCAGAAGCTCGAGAATAGGTCGGTACCTTCCAGGTTTTAGGACAGTGTAAGCATCCAGTCTCATCCTCCATCGTGTGCTAAGTATGGTAAGAACCATTTTGGGGAGTGTTATATGGGTCAGCGGAGCTATTTTAGTTGTGGCAATTTGGGCCACATACTTAGAGACTGGCCGTATACTCGACAACGAAGTCATGATACCCGTCCTCAGAGTCAGGCTACCAGTGCCCCACCTCCCGCAGCCCATCTAGTTCCTTCTCAGGGTGCTTCATCTAGTACTGCTGGCGGTTAATGCCAGAACTATTTTTATGCTATACCACCTCGTCAAGAGTAGGAGGACTCTCCCGATGTTGTCACTGGTATGCTTCGTGTTTTCTATTTTGATGTCTATGTGTTGATGGACCCTAGTTTGAGTTTTTCTTATGTGACACCTCTGGTTGCTGTAAATTTTAAAATGGATCCTAAACTAATTTCTAAGCCTATTTTGATTTCTACTCCGGTAGGTGAGTCTCTCATTGCTAAGCGGGTGTATAAGAAATATCCCATTACTGTCTTTCATCGAGTTATGTATGCTGATTTGATTGATCTAGATATGGTTGACTTTGATATCATTCTGGTTATGGATTGGCTTCTCTCATGCTATGTGTCTACTGATTGTCGTGCCCATATGGTAAAGTTTAAGTTTCCTGATGAACCTATACTCGAATGGTCCTGGAGTTCTGTGATTCCTAAGGGTCATTTCATATCCTATCACAAATCTAGGAAGTTGATTTCCAAGGGTTGCATCCACCATTTGGTTTGGGTTAAAGAACTAAGTCTGAAACCCTGACCATTCAGTCAATTAATGTTGTTAATGAGTTTCTTGATATCTTTCTGGAAGATCTCCCTGGAGTACCTCTGGATAGAGAGATAGAGTCCGGGATTGACCTTTTTCCTGATACTCAGCCTATTTCCATTCCTCCATATCGCATGGCTCCCACAGAACTGAAAGAGTTGAAGGAGCAATTGAAAGATCTTTTAGACAAGAGCTTTATCAGACCTAGTGTGTCCCGTGGGGTGCACCTGTCCTGTTTGTGCATAAGAAAGATGGTTCTTTGCGGATGTGTATTGATTACTAGCAGCTTAATAGGGTTACTATCAAGAATAAATATCTGCTTCCTCGAATTGACAATTTATTTGATCAATTGGAAGGTGCGAACTACTTTTCAAGGATAGACCTCAGATCCGGTTATCACCAACTTAAGGTTAGGGAATGTGATATCCCCAAGACAACTTTCTAAACCCGTTATGGTCATTTTGAATTTCTAGTGATTTCTTTTGGGTTAACTAATGCTCCAGCGGCTTTCATGGATCTTATGAATCGTGTATTCCGGCCATATCTGGAATTATTTGTAATAGTATTCCTTGATGATATTCTTATTTACTCCCAAAGTGAGGGTGATCATGTGGATCATCTCCGAATCATGTTGGAAACTCTTCAAACTCATCGGTTGTATGCTAAGTTCAGTAAGTGTGAGTTCTAGATGAATTCTGTAGCCTTCTTGGGTCATGTTGTTTCTTCCGAAGGTATTAGAGTTGATCCTCAAAAGATAAAGGCTATAAAGAGTTGGCCTAGACCTATTTCTCCTCTTAATATCCAAAGTTTCTTGGGTCTAGCTAGTTATTATCATAGTTTTACTGAAGGGTTTTTATCTATTGCGTCTCCTATGACCCGTTTGACCCAAAATAAAGTAAAGTTTCTGTGGTCCGAATCTTATGAGAAGAGTTTTCAAGAGTTGAAGACTCGACTCACTTTAGCCCCTGTGTTGACTTTGCCTGATGGTGTTGATGGTTTTGTAGTGTATTACGACGCTTCCATAGTCGATTTTGGTTGTGTATTGAAGAAAAATGGCAAGGTTATAGATTATGCTTCCAGGAAGCTAAAGCCTCACGAGAAGAATTATCCTACCCATGACCTTGAATTAGGTGCCGTGGTTTTTGCCTTGAAAATCTAGAGACATTATTTGTATGGTGTCCATGTCGATGTCTTCACGGACCATAAGAAATTGTAGTATGTATTCACCCAAAAGAAGTTGAATCTTAGGTAGAGACGATGGTTAGAATTGTTGAAAGATTATGATATGAGCATGCTATATCATCCGGGCAAGGCCAATATAGTAGCAGATGCCCTTAGTCGGAAGTCCATGGGTAGTGTAGCACATGTGGAGATTCGTAAGAAGGAGTTGGCCTATAAGGTACATCATTTGGCTAGATTAGGGGTTAGATTTTTTGGTGATGCTGAGGGTAGTATAGGAGTGCAAAGTAGTTCCGAATCCTCTTTATTTTTGGAAGTGAAGGAGAAGCAAGATAGGGATCCTACCTTGGTCAGGTTAAGAGAGTCAGTTAAAAACCAAAAGGTGGAGGTTTTCTCCCAAGGAGGAGATGGCGTTTTGAGACTCCGAGAAAGATTATGTGTTCCTGATGTTGATAACTTGAAGCAGAGGATTATGGCGGAAGTGCATGGTACGTGATACTCCATCCATCCTGGTGCTAACAAGATGTACCATGATTTACGGGAAATCTATTGGTGAAACAGGATAAAGAGGAATATGGCAGAATTTATGGTGAAGTATTCCACGTGTCAACAGGTCGAATAGAGCATCAAAGGCTCAGTGGCATGATGTAAGAGTTTAGCATTCCTACTTGGAAGTGGGAAGAATGAATATGGACTTCATAGTTAGTTTGCCTCCTTCTCGTCGCCATCATGATTCAATTTGGGTTGTCATAGATCGGCTGATGAAATCAGCTCATTTCTTGCCTGTACATTCATCGTATACAGCTGAAGATTATGCTAGAATATATATTCGGGAACTCATCAGACTTCATGGAATCCCTTTGGCTATTATTTTTGACAGAGGTACTCAGTTTACCTCTCAGTTTTGGAAATCTTTCCAAAAGGGTCTCGGTACCCAAATTTGTTTAAGTTTTGTTTTCCATCCGCAAATAGTTGGTTAGGCCGAGTGGACCATTCAGACTTTAGAATATATGTTGAGGGCTTATATGCTTGATTTTAAAGGTAGTTGGGATGAGTACTTAGCATTAATCGAGTTTGCTTACAATAACATTTTTCATACTACTATTGGAATGGCCCCATTTGAAGCTTTGTATGGTAGAAGGTGTAGATCACCCATTGGTTAGTTTAAAGTTGGTGAGGCTGCCGCGATTGGACCAAATGCGGTGTTCGAGACCATGGAAAAGGTTAAGTTAATTTAGGAAAGGTTGAAAGCCGCCCAAAGTCATCAAAAATCATACGCAGATGTAAGGAGGAAAGACCTTGAATTTGATGTTGGTGATTTAGTGTACTTGAAAGTTTCACTCATGAAAGGGGTGAAGAGATTTGGGAAGAAAGAGAGACTAAGTCCCCGTTACATTGGTCCCTATAAGATTGTGGATCTCATTGGGAAGGTAGCGTATAAGGTTGAATTGCCCATGGAGTTATCTAACATCCATCCGATTTTCCATGTTTCTATGCTTAAGAAGTCTTTTGGTGATTCTGTTTTGATTGATCCTTCCGAAAGCTCGGGTATTCAAGATGGTCTTTCATATGAAGAGATTCTGGTTGAGGTTTTTTACTTTCAAGTTGGTAGGC
>NW_025825456.1:0-1159 GCF_002878395.1 Capsicum annuum | reverse complement strand
AGCTTAATAGGGTTACTATCAAGAATAAATATCCGTTTCCTCGAATTGATGATTTATTTGATCAATTGCAAGGTGCGAGCTACTTTTCGAAGATAGGCCTCAGATCCGGTTATCACCAACTTAAGGTTAGGGAATGTGATATCCCCAAGACAGTCTTCCGAACCCATTATGGTTATTTTGAATTTCTAGTGATGTCTTTTGAGTTAACTAATGCTCCAGTGGCTTTCATGGATCTTATGAACCGTGTATTCCGGCCATATCTAGATTTATTTGTATTAGTGTTCCTTGATGATATTCTTATTTACTCCTAAAGTGAGGGTGATCATGCGGATCATCTCTAAATTGTGTTGGAAACTCTTCAAACTCATCAGTTGTATGCTAAGTTCAGTAAGTGTGAGTTCTGGCTAAACTCTGTAGCCTTCTTAGGTCATGTTGTTTCTTTCAAAGGTATTAGAGTTGATCCTCAAAAGATAAGGGCTATAATGAGTTGGCCTAAACCTATTTTTCCTTCTGATATTCAAAGTTTCTTGGGTCTAGCTGGTTATTATCATCGTTTTGTTGAAGGGTTTTCATCTATTGCTTCTCCTATGACCTATTTGACCCAAAATAATGTGAAGTTCCTGTGGTCTGAATCTTGCGAGAAGAGTTTTCAGGAGTTGAAGACTCGACTCACTTTAGCACCTGTGTTGACTTTGCTGACGGTGTTGATGGTTTTGTGGTGTATTGCGATGCTTCCAGAGTCGGTTTGGGTTGTGTATTGATGCAAAAGGGCAAGGTTATAGCTTATGCTTCCAGGCAGCTAAAACCTCACGAGAAGAATTATCCTACCCATGACCTTAAAATAGCTACCGTGGTTTTTGCTTTGAAAATCTGGAGACATTATTTATATGGTGTCCATGTCGACGTCTTCACGGACCATAAGAGCTTGCAGTATGTATTCACCCAAAAAGAGATGAATCTTAGGTAGAGACGGTGGTTAGAATTGTTGAAAAATTATGATATGAGTGTGCTATATCATCCGGGCAAGGCCAATGTAGTAGCAGATGCCCTTAGTCGGAAGTCCATGGGTAGCGTAGCACATGTGGAGATTGGTAAAAAGGAGTTGGCCCATGAGGTACATCGTTTGGCTAGATTGGGGGTTAGGTTGTTTGGTGATGCT
>NW_025825455.1:0-1070 GCF_002878395.1 Capsicum annuum | reverse complement strand
TCTCATTTGTTTAATCCGTTAGATGTAAGAAAATCCTTCCTATATCTCCAAGTTCTTGTGCCTTTAGGTTTAATTGTGTTTGCATCGTGAACCAGTAGTATTGGACCAACTTTAGTAGGAACTAATGGCGGTTAGTTCATTAATGGAATAAAGTCACAGCGATGGCTTAAAACTCGTACGTTTCTAGCAGAGGGAAAAAGTGCTCGTCAAATAGTAGAGTGGCGATTTTGGCCCTTTCCCTTTGAAGTAATGAGAAGGAAATTGAGGTAGAGTAGTCCAAAAGTTCAGTATGATTACCTAATGTGCTCGAGAAACAAGAGCAAAGGATGATAATGTGTTTAATTATATTTTTTTTTAAAGAAGAGAGGTGTTTATTGAAGGCAATCACAGACACTTTATGGTAGTATATGAGGCAATATAGGTGAAGTGTGTGAGATCGTCCCTCTCTTCTAATGGGCAAAGCTATCCAATACCTATACCAGTGAGAGGAGGCAAGCATCCAGAGGAACATTTGACACGCTGCCAAGTTGTACTGCCGTTATTCCCAAAAGAAAAAGCGTTCCTTCTTTTGATGTTGTATAATGTCACTTGCCATCTGGGAAATAACTGTTTGTATCTATAGCCTTAATAGCTTCTCAGGTAGATTGTGGTGGACAGAAACTCTTTCTGATCTCTCACTTTCACTTTTTTCTGTGTTCCACTGTGATTTGCCCCTGCCCGTTTTATTGTTACACTTTCTTTTATGTGGGGGATTGTTGTATTTTCTTTTTCTCCCTTCCAGTTGCAGGTGGTTGAGCATTATTGAGTTGGTTTAGTTGAAAATATTACTATGTCATGCTCTTTTGATTTGCATTCTTATCGTTTAATTGAAGTCGTGGATATACAAACCGAGTTGTTTATCATTAGGAGTTGCGTCTAATTGTTTGTGTCCTGGATTCTGCAGTACTATTGTGAACCGGTCTCTGGGAAAAAATTCTGGTCAATGCCTGAGGTGCTTCGTTTCCTGAAAACAGGTAGCACGCACAAGAAGAGCACTGGCGGTGATGCTACAGTGAGTGAATCAAAACATT
>NW_025825454.1:0-1504 GCF_002878395.1 Capsicum annuum | reverse complement strand
TGAAAAATAAGATTTTACTTTATGTTCAGGACCATCTAGAAAAATGAGATTTTACTTTCTGTTCAGGACCCTCCTGAATAATGGGATTTCACTTTATGATCAGGACACTCCTTAAAAATGGAATTGCACTTTATGCTCAGGATCCTCCAGAAAAATAAGAGTTTACTTTATGATCTAGTCTCTCCTGAAAAATAGGATTTTACTTTCTGCTAATGACCATCCAGAAAAATGGAATTACTTTATGTTCTGGACCCTCCTGAAAAATTAGATTTTACATTATGTTCAAGACCCTCTTGGAAAATAAGATTTTACTTTACGTTCAGGATCCTCCTAAAATATGGGATTTTACCTTCTGTTCAGGACCCTCCTAAAAAATAGGATTTCACTTTATGTTTAGGACCCTCCTTAAAAATGGGATTTTATTTCTGCTCAGTACCTTCCTGAAAAATGAGATTTCACGCTACGTCCAGGAGCCGCCTAAAAAATGGGATTTTGCTTTATGTAAAGGACCCTCCTAAAAAATAAGATTTTACTTTCTGCACAGGACACTCCTGAGACATGAGATTTTATTTTCTGTTTGGGACCCACCTGAAAAATGGGATTTTACTTTATGTTCAGCACCCTCCTGAAAAATAGGATTTTACTTTCTGTTCAGGATCTTCCTGAAATATAAGATTTCACTTTATGTTTAGCACCCTCCTAAAAAATAGGATTTCACTTTATGTTCAGGACCATCCTAAAAATTAGGATTTAACTTTTTGTTTAGGACCCTCCTGAAAAATGGGATTTAACTTTCTGTTTAGGACCCTCCTGAAAAATGAGATTTAACTTTCTGATTAGGATCCTCCTGAAATATAGGATTTTACTGTATGTTCAGGACCCTCCTGAAAAATATGATTTCACGCTATATTCAGGACCCTCCAGAAAAATGGAATTTTACTTTCAGTTTAGGACCCTCCTGAAAAATGGGATTATGTTCATGGCACTCCTTAAAAATGAGATTTCACTTAATGTTCAGGAACCTCCTGAATAATGGGATTTTACTTTCTGTTCAGGACCCACTGAAAAAATAAGATTTCACTTTATGTTCAAGACCCTCCTGTAAAATGTGATTTTACTTTCTGTTCAGGACCCTCATGAAAAATAGAATTGCACCTTATGTTCAAGACCCTCATGAAAAATAGAATTGCACTTTATGTTAAAGACTCTCCTAAAAAATAGGATTTTGGTTTATGTTCAGTACCCTCCTGAAAAATGGGATTTTACTTCCTATTGAGGACCCTCGTGAAAAATAGAATTTCACTTTATGTTCAAGATCCTCCTAAAAAATGGGATTTTACTATATGTTCAGTACCCTCTTGAAAAATGGGATTTTTCTGTCTGTTCAGGACCCTCTCGAAAAATAGGATTTTATTTAATGTTCAGGACCCTCCTGAAAAATAAAATTTTACTTTATATTCAAGACCCTCCTGAAAAATGGGATTTTAACTTTCGTTCAGGACCC
>NW_025825453.1:0-1440 GCF_002878395.1 Capsicum annuum | reverse complement strand
GACTACTATTTTTCATGACATGATGCACAAGGAAGTAGAAGTATATGTTCACAATGTCATTATCAAGTCCAAGACACAAGTCGATCATGTATATGACTTGAGGAAATTCTTTGAAAGATTGCGAAAGTATAATATTAAGCTCAATCCAGCCAAGTGTGTATTTGGAGTTCCATCCGAAAAACTTTTGGGTTTCATAATTAGCCGTAGAGGCATTGAACTGGACCCCTCCAAGGTAAAATCCATTATAGAATTGCCGCCTCCGAAGAATAAAACAGAGGTCATGAGTTTTCTTGGAAGGCTGAATTATATAAGCAGATTCATCGCTCAGCTCAGCACTACATGTGAACCGATATTTAAGTTGCTGAAAAAGGATGCCGTTATCCAATGGAAAGACGAATGTCAAGAATCATTTGATAAGATTAAAGAATATTTGGCAAATACTCCAGTACTGGTCCCACCGAAACCTGGTAGGCCTTTATTTCTATATCTGTCAGTGATGGACAATTCTTTCGATTGTGTTTTAGGACAGCATGATATCACAGGCAAAAAGGAATAAGCAATCTATTATTTGAGCAAAAACTTCACGAGTTATGAGGTAAAAAATACTCTTTTAGAAAAGACATGTTACGCCCTAACTTGGATTGCTCAGAAGTTGAAGCACTATCTTTTGTCCTACATAACCTACCTCATATCTCGAATGGATACTTTAAAGTATATTTTTCAAAAACCTATGCCCACAGGCAGATTGGCGAAGTGACAGATTTTACTTACAGAATTCGACATTGTGTATGTTACTCGTACCGCTATGAAAGCACAAGCATTGGATGATTATTTGGTAGAGAACCCAGTTGACAATGATTATGAGCCTTTGTGAACTTACTTTCCTGATGAAGAGATTAATTCAATTGAGGAAGAAGTTCAAGATGACATGTATGCGTGGAAATTATATTTTGATGGGGCAGTCAATGTCAAAGGAGTAGGAATTGGGACGACTCTTGTCTCACGGACCGGGCATTATCATCCCGCCACAGCACGACTTCATTTCTTTTGTACTAATAACACAGCAGAATATGAAGCTTGCATTATGGGGTTAAATATGGAAATAAATCTGGATGTACATAAGCTAGTGGTGTTGGGAGATTCTGAATTACTCATTCAACAAATTCAAGGCGAATGGAAAATGAGAGATATCAAGCTCATTCCCTACAAACAGTTCTTAGAGGACCTTAGCAAAAGGTTCAAGTCTATCTAGTTTAGATATATTCCCAGATCCCATAATGAGCTGGCTGATGCCCTGGCTACCCTAGCTTCCATGCTCCCATACCCAAAAAATACGCATATCGACCCATTAGAGATACAGATACGAGATAACATGGTTATTGCAATATAATTGATGAAGAACCAGATAATGAACCCTGGTACTATGATATTAAATGCTTC
>NW_025825452.1:0-1388 GCF_002878395.1 Capsicum annuum | reverse complement strand
AAGAATGGAACACCAACTAAAGCAATCATCAATATACCATTAACAATAAATAAAATTTTAAATAATGTACGTCCTAAAATCTAAAATATAAAATAACAATAATGACACAAGCAATATTAAAAGAAAATTAAGTAATTAAATTTTAGTTAAACACCATGTTCCATATAAACAAAAACCATGGCACAAAAGTCTGTAATTAATGATTTTAACCAACACCGACGTATTACTTCACAATAATTAAAGAAAAGGATTATAAATATATATTAATCACTTAGTCACTTGCAGTGGTAATGGAGCTTGATGGATTTTCTAGTAGGTTAGTTGTTGGGTGTTGGTAGTGTGGTTGCTTGTCGGATAAGAGAGAGAGAAGACAACGTGTTGACAGGTCAGAGTTGTGGAGGTTTGTGGCTGATTGGAGCTCGATGGAGATGGTGGCATTCAGGAGGCACAGGATGGTGTGAAAGCTGGAGAGAGAATGAAAAAGAGGACGAAGGGAAAGAGGACGAGAAGAGTATGTGTGTGTCCTTGTTCTCCAAGATAAAAGAGATGTGCAATGCAGTACTTAAAAGAAATAAAATAATAAATAAATACCTTAACAAATCAATTTTTCAAACCAATCTCCTAGATTTGGGGAAGTAGGTTGAATAAAATCAAAAAGATAAAGAAAGTGGGGCTTACTAAAGAAAAGGTAAAGAAAGAAAGAGAGAGATAAACCTCATGTCTTTTTTTTTTCTCTTGTGTGTGTGGTGTATTTGCGTGTGTATGTGTACAAAATATACCCCTTCCCCTTTTTTTTTTAATACAAAGCAAAATTACTTTTATCCAAAAAGAACAAAAAAAAAAAAAAACCTAACCTCTCTATTCTATTTAAAAATATAAATATCTCTTTTAACTAGTGTATAAAAATTTCTTTACCTAAAAAAGAATAAAAGTTTCAACCCTTCACTTCAAATGTCACCCTTTTTTTTTTAAATATGATGAGACCTTATATTGACGAATTTGTAGTTCTGTATATTAAAATAATTAAATCGAGTCATATTTGTAAGTAGTATTAAATAACATGCAATATAATGAATGCCGATGTATAATTACAGAAAAATATAAACAACAAATAAAATGTATAACTATCCTAAAAAATATATATTCTGATATAAATAATTAAAATTATACTGTGCAGTAATTAATTGCAGTGTTATACTATGTACGTATGCAAATGACTGTGTAAAAATATTAAAATAATAATAAAATGATAATAATTTTAAAATTTATTAAATTAAAGATAATAATCAAAAAATTGGGTAAAAATTAAAATATGAAAAATATTGATGAAAGAACATAAATGGATGACGATTATCAATAAACTGATAAAAATTAGAAGAAATTTGTGA
>NW_025825451.1:0-1631 GCF_002878395.1 Capsicum annuum | reverse complement strand
TCCAGAACGGTCCTGAACAGAGTAAATTCCTATTTTCCAGGAGGGTGCTGAACAGAAAAGAATTTTCCATTTTTCAGGAGGGTCCTGAATAGAAAGTAAAGTTCCATTTTTCAAGAGGGTCCTGAAATGAAGGAAAAATTTCATTTTTCAGGAGGGTCTTGAACATAGTATAAATTTCCATTTTTTCAGGAGAGTCCTGAACTGAAAGTAAAGTCCCATTTTTCCGGAGTGTCCTAAACATAATGTAAAGTCCCGTTTTTCAGGTGGGTCCTGAATAGAAAAAAAATCCCATTTTTAGTAGGGTCTTGAACAGAAAGTAAAATCCCATTTTTCAGGAGGGTTCTGAACATAGAGTGAAATTCCATTTTTCAGCGGGGTCCTTAACAAAAGTAAAGTCCCATTTTTAGGAGGGCCCTAAACAGAAAGTGAAATTTCATTTTTCAGGATGGTCCTGAACAGTAAGTGAAATACTATTTTTTAGGAGGTTCCTGAATAGAAAACAAAGTCCCATTTATAGGAGGGTCCTGAACTGAATGTGAAGTCCTATTTTTTAGGAGGGTCCTCAACAGAAAGTAGAATACCATTTTTCAATGGGTCCTTAATAGAAAGTAAAATCTCATTTCTTAAGAGGGTCCTAAATAGAAACTAAAGGCCCATTTTTTAGGAGGGTCCTGAACAGAAAGTAAAATCTCATTTTTTAGAAGGGTCCTGAACAGAAAGTAAAATCCCATTTTCTAAAACGGTCCTGAACAGAGTAAATTCCTATTTTCCAAGAGGGTGCTGAACAGAAAGGAATGTCCCATTTTTCAAGGGGGTCTGGGCAGAAAGGAAATTCCCATTTTTCAAGAGGGTTCTGAACAGAAAGTAAAATCCCATTTTTCAGGAAGGTCCTGAACATAGAGTGAAATCCCATTTTTCAGCAGGGTCCTGAACAGAAAGTAAAATCCCATTTTTTTAGAAAGGTTCTGAACAGATAGTAAATTTCCATTTTCTAGGAGGGTCCTAACAGAAAGTAAAGTCCCATTTTTTAGGAGGGTCTTGGACAGAAAGTAAACTCCTATTTTTCAGGAGGGTCCTGGATAGAAAGTAAAATCCCATTTTTCAAGAGGGTTGAATCCTGAACAAAAAGTAAAATCTCATTTTTCAGGAGTGTCCCGAACAGAAGATAAAATCTCATTTTTCAGAAGGGTCCTGAACATAAGGTAATATCCCATTTTTCAGGAGGGTCCTGAACAGATGGTAAAATCTTATTTTTCAGGAGGGTCCTGAAAAGAAAGTAAAATCCCACTTACAGGAGAGGCCTGAATTTAAAGTAAAGTCTCGTTTTTCAAGAGGGTCCTGAACATAAAGTAAAATCCTATTTTTTAGGTGGGTTCCGAACAGAAAGTAAAATCTCATTTTTCAGGAGGGTCCTGGACAGAAAGTAAAATCCCATTTTTCATGAGGGTGCTAAACAAAAAGTAAAGTCCCATTTTTCAGGAGGGTCCTGAACATAAAGTAAAGTTCCATTTTTCAGGAGGGAGCTGAACATAAAGTAAAGAAGTCCCATTTTTCAGGAAGTTCCTGAACAAAAAGTAAAATCTCATTTTTCAGGAGGGTCCTGAACAGAAAGTAAAGTCCCATTTTTAGGA
>NW_025825450.1:0-2377 GCF_002878395.1 Capsicum annuum | reverse complement strand
AAATCTAGCTATTTACTTAGTCGCAGTAGAAATAGAATAGACCAGTAGAGGTCAAGAACAGTAGTACTCAGTCAGTAACAGAATTCAGGGAACTCAATCCAGTTTAGTCAGTCAACACGATCAGTGTCAATTTAGTCAAGCTTAGTACAATCTAGTGATCAGTGTCTAATCAGTTGGGAGTAAGATTAGCACCAAACGAACCTAAAGATGGCGGCGTTCCTGCCAGCAGAGGGTTTGACCCTAAGTATCAGTCCTTGCATTACAGAACTATGTAGCCAGCGTAGGGTAAGGCGTTTTTCTGCCAGACTAGGGTTGATGCAACCATATATATATATATATATAATTCTTGTATCTTCCTACCAGATAAGGGTTGATCTAGCATTGTTAGTATCCTTTGGCAAGGTTCTAACACCCTTTCAACTTGGGTCATAGGTTGGACCCCAACTCAATTTATAATTGGGGTATGTCGGTTAGATGAACACTCTCACAATTACAGTTTCAGTATTCAGTACTAGTAATCAGCCTCAGAATTCAATAAAGAACTCAGATAGTTCTACAGAACCATGGCTATTAGTTTTCAGTTACTTAGCCATAAGAATTTAGTACTTCAACATCATTCTAAACCTCAGTTATCATTAATACAGTTATTAGTAATCTCAGCTATCAGTCACTCAGTTATCAGAACTAATATTCAGTTTTAGTATGACCTCAGATATAGTATTTATATATATACATGCACAGTATTGCATAATTAATATTTACAATAGTTTCAGTTATCCATGTACTCTCACTCAGTTATATACATATCATTCAGTTAGTTGTTGTTCATGCATATGAACCCATGTATATCAGCCTACCTCACTTATCATACCAGTATATTCTAAGTACTGATACATACTCTTTATTTACACTATGATGTCTCAAATCATAGGTTCGGACGCTCAAGGTCCTAACCATACTTAGCAGCTTAGACTATCAGCAGCAGATACAGTGGTGAGTCCTCATGTTTTAAGGACAAAGTTATTTATTTCAGTATTCCAGTTAGTTCAGTAGTCGGAGTTAGTTATTCAGACAGTAGAGGCTTTCAGACTAGCATAGACAAATATTCAGTTTCTCAGATGTTATGATCAGTATATTCAGTTATTATTTTAGTATTTTTAGAACCTTATGACATTTCAGTTATACTTCAGCATGTGATTTTTAGTATTATTATTCAGTGCTCACAACAGGTACCAGTTATGAGTTAGATTGTGATTCTTCGGGGTCGTAAGCACTATGTGATATCCAGGGTGAATGCTCGGGCGTTACATCAACTCAGCTGAAGCCATCCTATAAGGAGGAACAGAAATAGGATGAGTAACTAGCTCTAGATCAATACAGAAATCAATGTCACAGTCTGGTGGCATACATGGTAAATATGATGGAAAAACCTCTTGGAACTCACACATTCTAGGAACTGACTCAATAGATAGGACCTCTGCAGAAGTGTCTCAAAGATGTACTAGGAAGGCCAAATAACCTCTCCTAATTAACCTCTTTGCACATAGAAAGAAAATAAGTTTCATTGGAGCAGGACTATAATCACCCTTCCACTCAAATCTATCTATTTCAGACATAGCTAAAGTCATTGTCTCAGTATGACAGTCTAATATAGCAAGATACGAAGACAACCAACTCATACCTAGAATTATGTCAAAATCTACCATGTCTAGAATCAGTAAATCTGCCCAAGTCTGATATCCAAAAAACATAACAGAACAAGAACGATAAACCCTATCAACAATAATAGAATCACTAATAGGAGTAGACATATGAATAGGGAAGTCAGGTAGACCACACACCATGTCTAGCACCATAACAAAATTGGCAGACACATATGAAAAAGTAAAACCAGGATCAAATAATATAGTGGCCATCCAGTCACAAACAAGAATAGTACTTGTACTAACATCATATGATGACTCTGCTTCAGATCTGCCTAGAAAAGCATATATATGAGCCCTACCACTAGTTTGAGTGTAACTTCTATCAAGTTGAGAACCACTTCAATGGGGTTGATTACTACCTCTACCTGCCTGATGAACACCACGACCTCTATCATTACCACCACCTCTCCTACCTGATTGAACTAGAGCTCGAGGAGCCTGCTGCAGGCTAAACTAACCATAATGCCATAAATTAGGACAAAACCTCCTAATGGGACTTACTCCACCGAACTCACAACATACTCAAACCCCAAGAATAAGGACCACTAAAACTACCTCCTCTGCAGGCATTCTTTTCTACTGCCTTGGCATAACCCTCTTGCTTTAGCCCTCCACCCTATTAACAAAATCCACCATTTTATGAGAAGACTTACCTGAAGATGTCATCTGAA
>NW_025825449.1:0-1507 GCF_002878395.1 Capsicum annuum | reverse complement strand
CTCGAGGAGAGTGATCAATCGACCAATTTTATTTGAAATGATTCAAATTAAGTCATTATTAGTAATAACTAAATTGATTTTGACTAAATTAAAGATGAATTGATAAGTCCACTTACAATTTTAATTTATGTATTCATCCTTAATAGAATGATCAATTGATAAATTTTATTTAAAATGATTCATTTTAAACAATTATTAGTAATAACTAAATTGATTTAACTAAAATTAAAGACAAGACCTTAGACAAGGGAACAAACATTTGAGTTCTCTTAAAAATATTTGAGCTTTAGTATTTTAAATTATTTTCCAACATAAATCCTATATGTTTGATAATTTTCAACAGATGAGACATCTGTTGCAACAACTTAGTCATCTGTTGCAACAGATGTCTATATTTGTTTGATAATTTTCAATAGATGAGTCATTTATTGCAAATGATTAGTCATCTATTGCAACATATGTCTATATTTATTTAGTCATTTCTAACATATGTCTTTATCTGTTTAGTCATTTTCAACAGATATCTTTATCTGTTTAGTTATTTTCAACAGATTACTCATCTTTTGCAACATGTTAGTCATTTATTGATTCATATTAAGCCATTATATTAGTAATAACTAAATTTATTTAACTAGAATTAAACATGAATTAATAATTTCAATTATAGTTTCAATTAATCTCATGGTAATTACACTATCAACCAAGTGTGTTCGTCCTGAGTAGAGTGATCAAGTGACCGATTTTATTTGAAATGATTAAAACCAAACCATAATTAGAAATAACTATATTGATTTAACTAAAATTAAAGATCAATTAGTAAGTTGACTTACAATTTCAATTAATTTTATAGTAACTACATGATCAACTAAGTGTTTCGTCTTAAGTTGATCAATTTTATTTGAAATAATTAAAATCAAGAAATTATTAGTTATAATTAAATTAATTTAACTAAAGTTAAAGATGAATTGATAATTTAACAATTTTTAATTAATCTCATTGTAATTACATGATCATCTAAGTGTATTCGTCTTGAATAAAGTGTTAATTGACTAATTTTATTTGAAATGATTCAAATTAAGATGTTATTAGTAATAACTACATTGATTTAACTAAAATTAAAGATGAATTGATAATTTCAATTACGAGTAGAGTGATCAATTGACTAATTTTATATGAAATGATTAAAATTAAATCATTATTAGTAATAGCTAAATTAATTTAATAATTATAATTTTAATTAATCTCATAGTAGTTACATGATCCTTTAAGTGTATAAATTATTGCAACAGATTTAATCTGTCACAACAGATGAGTCATTTGTTGAAAATTATCAAATAGATATACATATATATTGCAATAGATTAGTCATTTGTTGTAACAAATGTCTTTATCTGTTGGTCATTTCCAACAGATGACCAATCTGTTGCAACATATGACTTTATCTGTTTCCTATTTCCAATAGATTACTAATCTGCTGTAATAGATGAATAATCTGTTGCAACATATG
>NW_025825448.1:0-1168 GCF_002878395.1 Capsicum annuum | reverse complement strand
TTATTTCAAATGAATGATGAAGTGGTACATTTTGATGTATGCAAATCCATGAAGCAGCCCAAGGATATGAATGTGTTATCTATAGTTGGTATTTATTATGAGGATGAGAAGGAATTATCTTTAGGGAAGCAGCTTACTGTTGAGCCATTGGATGCTGTGCTTATGAACTTTGATTGTGAAGATGTTAAGGAGTACGAAGAAACTGTCTGTGCTTTGACAGGAATATGGTCATATTCTTATGCCCCCAAGAAGCTGGACCTTGACCTTAAGAATCGACCTTCACCATCGGTGAAGCCATCCATTAAAAAGCCACCGGTGTTAGAATTGAAAAAGCTATCCAGTTATCTGAGGTATGTGTTCTTGGGTAGTGGAAATACACTGCCGGTTATTATTGCTATTGATTTAGGTGAAAAATAGGTAGAGGCTCGCATCTCTGTTCTGAAGTGGTACGAGAGAGCTATTGGTTGGACTATTGTAGATATCATTGGTATCCCTCTTGGCATATGTATGCACAAGATTCATCTAGAAAAAGATTGCGCACCCACTATTGAGCATCAGCGTCATCTGAATCCACCTATGCAAGAGGTGGTGAAGAAAGAAATCATCAAGTGGCTAGATGCAGGGGTGGTGTACCCTATCTTAGACAGTAAATAGGTGAGTCCTGTACAATGTGTGCCCAAAAAAGGGGGCATGGCAGTAGTAGTGAACGAGAAGAATGAGCTAATTCCCTCAGGCCTGTCACAGGGTAGAGGGTGTGTATGGATTATTGGAAGCTAAACTCGTGGACGTTAAAGGACCACTTCCCAATGCCATTCATGGATCTGTTTCTTGGATGGTTATTCTGGATATAACCAGATTTGCATTGCTTCTAAAAATTAGGAGAAGACCACTTTTACATGCCCATATGGTACTTTTGCATTCAAACGAATGCCATTTGGGCTATGTAATGCACCTACCACTTTTTAGCGGTATATGATGTCCATTTTCTCTAATATGGTTGAATACACCTTGGAGGTGTTTATGGATGACTTTTCGGTTGTAGGTGAGTCATTTGAGTAATGCTTGGCAAATCTGAATATGGCTTTGCAGCGATGTGTGGAATTCAATCTGGTGATAAATTGGGAGAAGTTCCATTTTATGGTTAAGGAAGGCATTGTTCTCGGGCATA
>NW_025825447.1:0-1182 GCF_002878395.1 Capsicum annuum | reverse complement strand
TGGAGGATGGCAATGATCCAAATTTGAGGAAAAATTCCCTACAAGATAGAGAGGATGATATGGGAATTCCTAGCTTGAGACCATTCACACAAAGCGAATCATGTGAGTTGCAATAACTCCAAGCCTTGTTAACATTCCTCGCCATATGTGAGGCCCTTGTGAGCCTATCTAAGGGCCTATATTTAATAAAATGTGAAGAGGCCCACCAAGACACCCCAAACCCACCCACTTAAGTGCCAAGGGTATTTTGGTCTTTGTCCTTCCTTTCTAAGTGACTATATATGCCATGTAATAGGGCTATTCTTTCTTTAGTTCATTCCTATTATTCAAGAAACAAAAGACTTGTAAATTTTTTGCTTCTCTTTCTTATTTGGAGAGGCCAAAACCGAATTCTCACTAGTAGAGTGATACTAGTGGTTTATCTTGGCTAGAAACTAGGTTCTTGGGGTTCTTTGAGTTACTCTTGGTCCAAGTAAGAATTTGTTATTGATATTTATTAGTCTTAGGGTCCTTTTTATTGTTAGGCTTCTTAGATTAATGAATATTGTGTGTCAAGTTTCTATCTCTTTCTTTATAATTCTTTTTAACATTGTGTTGTTGAATATAAAAGTCTAGTGAAGCCGTGTGGGGATATTTTGATTCACTATCAATACTGTCTTTGTTGTTCTTGTTGTTAAACTCACTTTTCTAGTTCAAACAAGTGTTGCGAGCCTAGTGAAGCCGTGTGTGGCCATTTTTTGATTCACTAGCACTTTGTTGTTCATGTTGTTGTTCTTCTGTTGGTTGGAATCTCTTGATACACAATTAGTATTGTATCATTTGGTATCAAAGAGAAGGCTGGTCGTGTTCTCACACTACCAATCTTAGGCTTTCTTGCTAAGAGAAAAAAAAGCTGAAAACTGAAAAAAATTCCAGAAAAGTGCAAATCTGTCCATTTTGTGTTCTTGGCCAAAAATTGTGTTGTTGTTATCTTGGCCAAGATTTGTTTGTTGTGTGTCTAGAACTTGTAGTATTTTGTTTGTTTAGATTATTTCTAGTTTTGATTTCTTTCTCATCAACACTAAAAAGTGTCCAAATCTAAGATTGAACTTGAACTTGTTGAAGTTGTAGATGTGAACAAGGTGTGGCCGAGTTGGATGTTGTTGTTATCTAAACCTTGGCCGATTTGATGGTCTTGTTGTA
>NW_025825446.1:0-1112 GCF_002878395.1 Capsicum annuum | reverse complement strand
ATGATGGAACACCTCATACAATGTAGCTCACTACCGAAACTATGAGGAAAACTATTCAATAAGACAAAAATCTAGCAAGTACGAGATATTGAATGTATGTATTATTCTGAATTGCTTTATATTTCATAAACGCGATGTTCCTTGGTTGAAATTTTTGTTTGTCCCTTTGTTGTTTCTTGATGTACTTAACGAACTTTTTGCAACACCCCGTATTCAAGTACGTGTATTGGCGTATTCAAGTATGTGTGTTGGTCTTATTTATATGGAATTAATTTTTATTTTATTTATACCATAATTTGCCCGTCGATGGTTTCATACGAAGTTTATTGAAAAAGCTTTCCAACGATATAAAGATTTCCAAAAATGGATAGGATTCGGATAATATCGAGCACGTTCAAAACTATAAAATGGTGGCCAGGATATTTGGGAATAGTAAATGTGCAGGAAAATTTCCTGCACACAAACTACTGAGGCCAGCCGAATTTTTAGGTCAACTTTGAATGATCATAACTACCTTTCTATAATGAACTGGGAGAGATGCAACCTATGAAAAGAAATATCTTTGACTCTTCTTTCCAATGCAATTGGTTTCATCCAAATCCAACGTCTGAGTAAGGAGTTATACTCGTTTTACTTCGGCCTATCAAAATAGATTTTATGGTCAATTTCAAATGACCATAACTCCTTGTACAGAATGAACTGGGTGGCCTACTTTATATGAAATGAAATCCCTTTGAATTATCCTTCCAACGATACCAATTTCACCCAAATCCGATAACGGAGAAAAGAGTTATGGTCGATCTACTTTAGCTTATCAAAACAGTCCACCAAATAACAGATTTGACATTATTTAAATTTTAAAGGCATTTTGGTCATTTCCTATTATATTATAGACGGGAATATGTGTATATATACATGTATGTGAGTTCAAAAACTCATTTTGATCATCAATCATTAAGAAAGAACAAACCCTAGCCAAATTTGACCTTTAAATTACTTTTGATTCAACCGTAAAAATTCCAAAATAATCCGATGACTGCGTTTTTCATCTCGAGAGCTTCAGACGGCTCCTATTATTTGTGCAAACAGGATTGCATAATCAAGAGATGAAT
>NW_025825445.1:0-1453 GCF_002878395.1 Capsicum annuum | reverse complement strand
TGTGAGTAGTCAAATTATTATAAATCGTAGATACATTACTTTCCAACACTCCCAACACGAGAAACTTATCCTCTTCTCCATAATAAGGTCGCTCTATATTTCTTCATTTTTCATTACTAAAATGAATAGAGGTTATGCTCCAACCACTTTTTTTATCAATACTAGTAGCCCAATAAAGCTTTCCATTCACAAATTTACCTGAACCAATTAACCGCGTCACTTTCCCAGAACAATGTATTGTTCACCAAGAATCATCCTTTAGGTTATAGATATTGATCTCTTGAAAGTTACGTGGGTAGAGAGTAATAGTAAAAGTACACACTACCTTATAATCATCATGGATATCATCATATCCAAAACCATATGTGCAATGACCATCATCCTTCAATTTAGTTCTAAAATCAGGCAACTTCTTACACTTTCTTATTGCTGGGTTCCATAGGAACAATTCCTTTGCCTCATTTACAAGACAAATCAATCCATTGACAGAACCCTCAATCACACAAGATATACCAGGGCTTTTCATGTGAGAATCCAAGTTAGTTTCCTCCAAAATAGGACATTCTTTAAGGTTGAATTATGGCTGGGCTATACTCCACATAACACTATGGTTAGTGTAGTATTTTTTATTATTAGCTAATAAACTTACATGATATTTGGTAAACTCTGGGCTACAAATCAAAGAACTTCAATATTTTAAAATGGACTTGAATTGCAAGAGAGATTTGACTGGAAGCCTTGATAGAATTTCAGTAAAGATTTCAGCTGGCCAATAAAGTTTTGTGGGGTTGCTTTGATTTGGGTTTTGATGGGAGGCTTCATCAGATACCGGGTGTTTTATTGATAAGTCAAAGAACTTAGTTTCAGAACTTGTTTGTTCTTCTAGTTTCAGCTTTTCCATCTCTTGTTGATTGATTAATCCGTTATGTTGTTCATCAGATTTTGAATTTTTTGGAGTCCCACGTCGGTGGGTTAAAGGGTCCTTGGTCTCCTTATATGGTCTTGGGAAATCATCCACTCATAAGATAACTTTTGGGGTTGAGTTAGGCCCAAGGTCCATTTCTTTATCATGGTATCAGAGCCAGGTTCACCCAATTCATTGTTTCCGATGTTGGGCCCCCGTCCTATATTGTTCACGCTCTATATGTTCTACCCTGGGAGTGCGGGAGGGTGTTGTAGTCCCACATCAATGGCTTGATCTCCTTATATGTTCTTGGTCAATCCTCCCCTCATGAGCTAGCTTTTGGGGTTGAGTTAGTCCCAAGGTCCATTTCTTTATCATGGTTGTTAGATTTACGAAGAAAATGGAATCAAAAGATCAAGTTGAATTGAGATTAAGATGAGAGAAATCAGAAAAGGTACAAATCTTTAAAGTTGCACAAATGAAAAATATCTATTCTTCTCTATTCCAGAGAGTTCTCTATCTATATATACATGACCTTATAAAAGGAAA
>NW_025825444.1:0-1267 GCF_002878395.1 Capsicum annuum | reverse complement strand
TTCTTAGCCTCTTCTATCTACTGAGCATAGTCCATGAGCCTGGATATAACCATCTCCTTAATCAATATTGCACTCCTGCACTCTTTGACCAGACTGTTAGCCATCTCAAACATAAACATACTCTTCTTAGATCTGCTATTTGTTACCACATGAGGGGCATATCTAGCCAACCGAGTAAACTTAAGATAATACTCTTTCACTGTCATATTACCCTGCTTCAGATTAATCAACTCCAATACCTTTTTTCCCTCAACTCCAGTGGGAAGAACCTATCTAGAAAAGCAGTAGTAAACTCCTCCCATTATATGGGTGCTATTTTTGTGGCCCTCTCTGCCTTCCACTAATTAAACCATGAGTGAGCCACACCCTGCAACTAATATGTGGCCAACTTAGCACTCTCACTAGCTATCACCCCATAATATTTGTGACTTTCTACACCTCATCAAGGAGTTTCTGTGGATCCTCATCTGACTTAGACTCGATAAAGGCTAGAGGGTTCATTCACGTGAAGTCCCAAATTCTAGTTGTAGCAGTATTGGCCACTAGTTTGGATGGAATGGCAGCTGGACGTTTATTCTAGGCTACAGAAAAATGAGCCAGAGTGGTGAAAACTGCTCTGAATTCTGCATGGGAGAGATGTTCATCCAGGTAATCTGGATGGATGGGGCGAAGGTACTGGCTGATTTCTTCTTCTCCTTCCATTGTTCTTTTTGGGAGGCATGTTCTATAAATAAAAGTAAAAAAAGGAATAGACTGAGAGTGTAAAATGAGCTTATGCTCACTTGCACTATATAAATATTGAAAAAGGGGAAAATTTTCATAAAACGCCTCATAGCCTCTTGTTTATTAGTGTAGCGCACTACATACCCATGCACAAGACTCTACTAGACATGGATTTTAGACTTCCTAGGACACTATTGAACCTTAGGCTCTGATACCAAGTTTGTAATGCCCTGAGTTTACACCCCAGATGTCACACGGTGCTCATAATCCCGAAGGACCACAAGTTAACCCATGACTAGTACCTGCTGTAATCACTGAATAATAATATTGTATATTGCAAAAATTAGGCGGAAAAATGGCATAAGGTTCAAAACTAAATCAAATACTGATATGTAAATACTGACTACTGAACATCTGTCTGAATATAATCAAATTCAACATGGAATTCATGAAAGAAATCAACTTATAATTTTAAAAGGGGTTCTTAAACTCCAAGGGTGGAAGGAAATCCTAAGATAAATGCCTGACCTATCTTGATGCTTGA
>NW_025825443.1:0-1399 GCF_002878395.1 Capsicum annuum | reverse complement strand
TAGTTTACGTTAAGATAAGTCAATAAAAGCGACCGTACTAGAACCACGGGACTCGAGGGGTGCCTCACGCCTTCCCCTCGGTCAATAGAATTCCTTACCCGGTCTTCTGTTTTCGCAGACCAAAATAAAGAGTCATTTTCTTTTGATTAGGGATTCGATAAGGTGACTTGGAACACCATAACTCAATCCAAGTGGCGACTCTGTTAATAAACTAGTTCCTATTCAAAACTGTCACTTTAATTAGAAAAACCCTTCAACTCGAACCCTCGAGCGTAAAAAGGGGTGTGACAGGGGGATTGAAAAGATCAAGAAATTTTACATTTTTATTGGTTTTGGCCTACAACCATCTTAGAATTTTTGGACAAGAAACTTCTTCCTAGTAGTTCACTTGTTGTCTCAAATAAGGAATGGCTTCAAATGCCCAAGCCTATAATATAACGCCAATAAATTAAAAGCATTATTGAATAAAAAAATGATGAATCATATCATGATAAAAGAAATATTTATCATGAAGGCCCATGGAAAGCCATATAAGTTGACTGTTTTTGGCGTTAACGGAGTCAATAGATATTCGACAGTCATTTTGAAACTTTCATAACCCCAAGGATAGTTGTTAACTGCCTCAACGGCGCGCCAGATGTGACCAATCAATGGGGCGCCAGATGTGACCGAAACCTCCACCACACGGTGAGACAGCCATTACCGTCGCCTTTCCCCTCCCCCTTTTCTGGCGATACTAGCCAGCCCAGCACCGGCGTCGCCTCCACATCCCTTCCCAGATCTGCTGTCGGCGCTATCCCCCCTCCCCTCACCTACGTCGTCGACCCCTTTCTCTCCCTCTATCGCCAGAATCTGGCGCAACATCGCCTTTCCCTACCCGCCAGCGCTCCTTTCTCTCCCTTCGGCAAACTGCAGCCAACCATACCGGCAAAGTAGCCATGCTGTCATCTTCAATCGGAGAGGCGAGCATAGATTTCGTTGAAAACTCCGGCCAGTGACTATCTCCGTTTGTTTTAAAAATACGCTATCTGTTTCTTTTTTTTTATGCAGACTATTTAAAAATGTTAATGCTAAATATCTTTGAAATTTTTTTTTGTTATTTTTTTATTATTACTTTATGAGAAATTGTATTAATCCCCTTCTTTAGCAATATTCCATCACTTATAAACTTACAATTAAAATATGATATTAATTTAATCTCCAATATTTTAAAAATAATTATATCTCATTTGGATTTTATATATCTTTATTTTAGGGTTGCTCAATGTTTTTTTTCATAAATTTATGTTTAAATAAGATTATTGGAATTTTTTTTGTGTTAATTTTTCTTATAAAATATGATTTGATTTTGAATGAATTTTGAATAAATTAAATTTTGGGGATAATATTAAATTTAACG
>NW_025825442.1:0-1108 GCF_002878395.1 Capsicum annuum | reverse complement strand
AAAGATAAAGAACAAAAATTATTAAATGAGATAAATCAATTTAAAGAAAAATTAGAAATAAAAAATAAAGAACCAGAAATCAGTGAATTAAAAATAAATACAATAGATGCCGAAGAAACAGATAATTATGATTCGGAAGATAGTGAAACATATATAGAAATTCTAGAAAACATAGGAAAACTAGAAATTAATGAAAAGCAAGAAGTAATTTATAAAGAAAATCTAGAACTAATAAATATAGAAGTAAATACTCTAGATAAAAATATAATTCCTAGTACATCAAAACCAACCTATAATTACAAAAATAAGTTTAAAAGATATAATCCAAAGGATGAATATAATAAATGTACACCAAAACAAATAATTAATTACAACTTTTTAGATTTAGACTGTGCAATAGACACAAATAAAATAATACAACTATGGGTAGAATACATGTCAAAACAATTATTAGATAATAATAGATACAACAAATACACCAGAATATATAGAAAAGACATTAATAGGAACAGTAAAATTATGGTTTTTAAACCTAGCCGAAGCAAATAAAAAAGTTCTAAGATCTGATAATAAAATAGAGGGAACATCAATACCTACTAAAATGCTACCAACAGAAATATTAAAAAAATATGAAATAGCTATAAGAGAAGAATTTAGTAGTATAACAACAGAAGAAGAAGAGCAAAATAAAGAGAAAGATACGAATAGAAATTTAATGTTAAAATTAACAATATGTAATATGTGCTATATAGATGAGTATACATGCGGATTTAAAGAATATTATTATAAGGGAACATATAATATAGAAGAAAGTAAAGAAATAAGAAGATTATATTTTAGTAGATTACCTGAACCATTTAGTTTAAAAATAATAAAAAGTTGGGATGAAGCAAAAATAGTAGATACCCTAGGAGCAAGAATAAATTTTTTACAATAATGGTATATAAATCTATGTGAAAAATATAGAGAAGAAATAAAAATTAAAAAAACATTAATAAGAAATTTAGCATGTTGCAAAGATAAAATAGCACCTCAATTTGGATGTGAAAAAGATATTATAAGAAAAGAAAAAGACATAAGAAATATAAGAAATACAAAAAATCAAAAT
>NW_025825441.1:0-2116 GCF_002878395.1 Capsicum annuum | reverse complement strand
ATATATATATATATATATATATATATATTATGTCGGTTTGATTTGGGCGGTTTGACTTTTATTTTTTGTTAACACCAAACCAAACTAAAAATGATTGTTTTTTTCAAATGCCAAACCAAACCATAAGTCAGTTTTTTTTTTTGGTTTGGTTTGATTCTTCGGTTTGGTTTGACTTGATGGTTTGGTCTGTACACCCCTAATAGTTACATGCACATATTGATATGTGCCAGGGCTCAAGCGCACACATAAGTGTACGTGGTCTTATCAAGTATTAAAGTGGCTTCAAGAAAGCCCAAGTGTCGATCTCTCAGGGACTTGTGGTCGCCGACTATCCAATTCTAATTCAACAATTGAGAAAAAGTAAACAATATAATTTTAGAAGTGTAAACTAAAAAGAAACTAAACTAATGTGAAAAGTAATGACTTAGGACAATCAATGGTTAGGAGCCCAGGGTTAAGGCTTACGAACAATCATATTACGTTATTGAACTTCATTCGTTAAATCGCTTAGCTTGGTTGTTGATTCATAGGGTTAGTTGCATGATCAGGGTTTCCCAACCTCTAATCCTTTACCTAAGTTGAACCTTATAGCTATATCGTTGAGCGGGGACGTAATAGTTCACTTAAGTTCTTTACAAATATCATCCTACATGTGAAACAAGTATGGCATCTAAGTACATCTCTGTCCTAGATACTAATTTGAATTTCTTATTTCATAAAGAAACACAAACCATACTCTGCTTATTCCCATGTTCTATCTCCCTATTACCTCTCCCGAGATCACAAGGTTGACAATTGATGTATTCTAACAGTAGTTAATCCTTAAAATAGTTAGGATTAGAGGCATGCTGATTTGGCATGCCTCAATGATCAGCTTTTGTATTTATCTATTTTCTTAGAGTTTTGCCCCTTTTAAGTGTTATTTATGTGCTTAATTTTTTTTTTTTTAAAAAAGTCACAACTATTAAATTCTTTGTGCCTTAAATTTCCATTAATAAATAAAACATCAAAAGTCACAATTAGTAAATCCTCTGTACTAAATATTTCTATTACAATTCTAATAGAACTTGGAGGCTTCTTAAACTTGTTTCTATTACAATTTTTTCTCCTTTTTTTGAATCTTTCTTTTTTCCTTTTTTGTTTATCTTATCTGAAAGATAAATTCAAAATTAATTAGATAATTACTCAATTAAATGGGAAACTTTAACTTCTTAATTTTACAGTTTCTTATAACTCTTGTCTTTTCTTTTTCTATAGTTAATGAAGAAGGAAGAGTGATGGTGGTTGCATATAAATTATATCAAATATAGTATCAACAAGAATCACAATGAAAAGGTTGGTGGCTAAGTCCCCCCTCCCCCCTCCAAAAAAAAAGGAAAGAAAGAAGGAAGAAACGTTCTATTTTTCGTGAAAAAGAAAGAAGCTAATGAAAGGTATAAACATTCATGATATTCTTCTTCTGCTTTTCATTTTTATTTGTAATTGTATTGATCCAATAATTAAATGTATTATTTCTTTCGTATGATACCTAATGGGCATTTTACAGTTGTAATTATGTCTGTGATCAAAATGTTGTAATTATGTCGGTCATCTTTTGAGATATTACAGAAGCAGAATCAAGATTTGAAGTTTACAAGTTCAAAAATTTATTTCCTACATTTAGTCGAACACATAACTGAAAGTCTAATTTCTCCCTTAAATACACATAAAGAAATCTTGTTGTGCGTGAAGAAGTTATATTTTTCATGGTATATACTTGTTCATTTTATTAAACTTTTCATTTATCTATTGCATCGACATATACAGTGCATTGTAATAAATTTATAAATACATATCAAGTTTGATATAGATGAGGTGATATGACATCTCTTTATGATCAACTTTCCTATTTATCTTTTTTCATATCATTTTACATTTTAAATTCAATTTTACATAGTGTACTCTAAAGCTTAAAAATAAATATAGCAATAAATGCACATAAAAAATACTAAGAATGATTGGTTGTGGCCTCTGTTAATTCTATTTTATGTGCCATATGTACTTAAAAAAAACTTTAAAAATAAAATTTTTTTTCTTTAATTTCCTCAACAATATAAAAACAACCTATTTTCATTAA
>NW_025825440.1:0-2621 GCF_002878395.1 Capsicum annuum | reverse complement strand
TTTACGCTTTGATCCAATGTAAAACCTAATATAACTAGAAATGGAGGGAAAAAATGCACGTTCTCTCTCTTCTCATTTATTGGAGTTTTCTCTCTCTTCGTGATTTCTGTTGTTCATTGTTGTTGTTGCTTTATTCATCATCATCTTCTTCATTATCATCACCTTATTCTTCATTATCATCTATTTTTGTTCATCATCATCATCTTTTTATTGTTGAACATTGTTGTTACCGCTACTATTGCTACTTGATCAAATTTTTTAGGTCAAATTTTATTCGTATATCACTTGGGAATTACTTATAGGTGATTTTAGTAAGTAAAATTATAATTTTTAGTTGAATTTCTTATCTGGGTGTATCTGCTACAATTATTTTTTCAATAGTAGATAAAATATGTAACATGATAAAACATGTAACATGAATCCAACAGATGAGTAATCTGTTGCACAGATGAGTAATCTGTTGCACAAATAAGTAATTTGTTGCACAGATGAGTAATCTGTTGCAACATATTGACTAATCTATTGCAACATATAAGTAATATGTTGCAATATATATGACTAATCTGTTGCAACAGATTACTCTTTTGTTGGATTTGTATTATAGTGTTGTAGCATGAATCCAATATATGGGTCATCTGTTGCAATAGATTAGTCATATGTTGCAACAGATTACTCACTTGTTGCAATAAATGATTGATATATTAGATTCATGTTGCAAGTTCTATCCATTGTAGTAGTAACAAATATACCAAATAAAAAATTCAACAAAAATCATAATTATAATTATAAAATCACCTATGAAGTAATGTCCAAGTGATATACGAACAAAATTTGACCTAAAAAATTTTTAAAAATTTCAACAAGAGCACAACGAATAAGTGAAACACATGACAACATTTATGAAATAGGTAAAGAAGACAAAAATAGTGTATCATACATCAAATGCAAAAGGATCGAGGGGACAAACGTTTGAGTTTTCCTAAAAACATTTAAGTTCCCTAGTATTTTAATTGCTTTCTTATGGATAACCCATCTATTATAACATATTTTCTATCTGTTTGATAATTTCCAACAGATGAATCATCTGTTACAACATGTTAGTCATCTGTTGATTCAAATTAAGCAATTATCAGTAATAACTAAGTTGATTTAGCTAAAATTAAAGACAAGTCTTTAATACAATGGGACCAACATTTGATTTCTCCTAAAAATGTTTGAGTTCCCTAGTATTTTAATTATTTTCCAACAGATCACCTATTTGTTGTAATAAGTTAGTCATCTGTTACAATAAATGCTTATAATAGGTTAGTCATTTGTTGATTCAAATTAAGTAATTAATAATAATAATTAAATTGATTTAACTAAAATTGAAGACAAGACCTTAGACAAGGGAGAAAACATTTGATTTCTCCTAAAAAACATTTGAGCTTTAGTATTTTAAATTGATTTTCAACACATATTTTGTCTATTTAGTATTTTCCAACAGATGAGTCATATGTTGCAACAACTTAGTCATCTGTTGCAACAGATGTCTATATCTGTTTGATAATTTTCAATAGAGGAATTAGTTGTTGCAACAAGTGAGTTATTTGTTGTAACAGATGTCTATATCTGTTTGGTCATTTTCAACAAATGTTTTTATTTGTTTGGTAATTTCTAATAGATTACTCATTTGTTGTAACATGTTAGTCATCTATTGATTCACATTAAGTTATTATTAGTAATAACTAAATTGATTACTACAATAAAATATGAATTAATAAGTTCAATTACAGTTTCAATTAATCTCATGGTAATTACACGATCAACTAAGTATGTTCATCCTGAGTAGAGTGATCAATTGACCAATTTTATTTGAAATGATTCAAACTAAGTCATCATTAGAAATAACTATATTGATTTAACTAAAACTAAAGATGAATTAGTAAGTTCAATTATGATTTCGATTAATTTCATAGTAATTACATGATCAATTAAGTGTTTCGTACTGAGTAGAATGATTATTTGACAAATTTATGTGAAATAATTTAAATTAAACCATTATTAGAAATAACTATATTATTTAACTATAATTAAAGATAAATTAATAAGTTCAATTACGATTTCAATTAATCTATGTTGATACTAACTAAAATTAGTAATAACTATGTTGATTTAACTAAAATTAAACATGAATTAATGAGTTCACTTACAATTTTAATTAATCTCATCGTAATTACATTATTAACTAAGTGTATTCGTCCCGAGTAGTGTGATCAATCGATCAATTTGAAATAATTCAAATTAAGATATTATTAGTAATAACTAAGTTGATTTGACTAAAATTAAAGATAAACTTACAATTTCAATCAATCTCATAGTAATTAAATTATCAATTAATGTTCGTCAAGATTAGAGTGATCAATTGATCAATTTTATTTGAAATGAATCAAATTAAGCCATTATTCGTAATAACTAAATTGATATAACTAAAATTAAAGATGAATTGATAAGTTCACTTACAATTTCAATTAATCTCATAGTAATTACATGATCAACTATGTGTATTCGTCTCGAGGAGAGTGATCAATCGACCAATTTTATTTCAAATGATTCAAATTAAGTTATTATTAGTAATAAAT
>NW_025825439.1:0-1504 GCF_002878395.1 Capsicum annuum | reverse complement strand
GCAATTTAGGCAGCTCCCAACCGAAACCCTTCATGAGACATGGGAGAAATTAAAAATAAAGCTGACGTAGTGTCCGAACCATACTATGACAGATATTCATCTGATGGAGACCCTTTATCGGGCTTTGAACTCTGTTACGAAGTTGTTGGCAATGTTGTAAGGGGATCATTTGTGGATCTCACTTTTCAGGAGGCCTCGGAGACACTAGCCATCTAGGACACTCCCTATTTTCTCATTTAAAGTGTATTCAAGACACAAATGGACATTAAAAATAGAAACCAACTTGATCATATTTGCAAATAAGACATAGCATGATTATGCAACCCTAGTTGTTTTTCTCTTTTAGTGCTCTTGGATGATGAACTTAAGATGTTAGTAGGGTTGTAATGTAATTAGGAGCTATATATTTCATAGGGTTCAGTTTAGGGACGTGTAAGGAGTGTTAAAAGACTTAATTACCCTCAAAATAACTCAAAACGGAGTGTTTAAGTCACTTGAAACCGTAAGATATGCGCCACATATGATATCGCATATATTTACATAGGCGCCGCATATGATATCGCCTAAATTTATATAGGCGCCGCATATGATATCGCCTATATCTACATAGGCGCCGCATATGATATCACCTATATTTACATAGGCGTCGCATATGCTATCACATATGCTTTCCAGTGGCCATTTGCGATTGGTTAGGCGACGCACTCTACTTCGCAAAGCCATAACTCCTAGCTCGGGTGTCGGATTTTGATGAAATTGGTATCTTTGGAAAGCTAATTCGATTCTCTATAATTTGGTGGGTAGAAATATGCAGAAATACCACATTAACATCGAGTTATACTCGTTCAAACATGACCCTTACAAAATCGAACTCTAAAACTTGATGGATTCAAAAACTCTTAGCTTGTATTACCTTAAGTGACTCATATGAACATTCTTAGTGCATCATAAGCTATATTATCACTGGGACACTCATTGTAAGTCATGTACTCAAGTATGAATCACAGGATAGGAGATTTCATATGTAGGAAAAATGGCTCGTCTCCTAGCTTAGAAACATGCGGGGTATTACAATATCTCCCCCGTGGGAACATTCGTCTTCGAATGGTAATTAACTGAGGCGGGAGAGATGATAAGATAAAGTACGTACAAGACATACACTACTGAAACATAGGTTCATGACTGACATGACTGAAAGCTGAGCACCACATACTGAACATGCATATCTGATGCATGGGAAGCTAATTCATGAATATAAGACTGAGGATTCTAATAAAGTGAGTTTTCTCAAAATGAGAATGCATATCTGATGCACAACTGAAAGGCTGAATCCATGCATATCTGATGCATGATTACATGACTGACATGATATGTAAATGTATGAGTGAAGATACTGATAAATAGTATTTTCTCTACTGAACACGTATATCTAATGCCTGAATATCTGACTGAGCTGACTCTTGAAAGCTTGACTGATTATGCCATGGCACTTGATAACTAATTT
>NW_025825438.1:0-1369 GCF_002878395.1 Capsicum annuum | reverse complement strand
TGATAGTCTGAAATGTTTATTAGTCTGAGTCTGATATGGCATTGGTCTGAATTGGTATCGTCATACCAAGACTTGCAAGTCATGATTTCTGAGCCATAATACATTAAGCTAAATCTTTCATTTAAAGCATAATTTAGACCACCAAAAACATACAACTGATATAGAAGATTTCGCGTTTCGAAACTCAAGTCAAAATCATGCAAAAACTTCATCAACATATGGTAGTCTAGTGCCTTTAGCAAATCCATGCACTCTTTCATTACATGCATTATGAACATTAAACACTCATGCTACATTCCCTTTTTAGTGATGTAAAACCACCTTTAAATCATAACAAGAGTTCAATCATTTCATATAGTGCTTTTCAAGAATGCATTGCAAAACAATTCATATGCTATGAGAAATCTGAAAAATTCATAATAAGAGGGAATTCACCGAAAATCATGCTCTCAACAAGAATTCATTCTTATATACATGGTTTCATACATTCATATTCTCAAATCACTTTGGGGAAGGTCAAAACACCAAAACAATGATGTTAAAACATTTAATACATGAATATATACATAGATTCAAAAACCCCATTCTAAAACATGATTTTTCTATGCCCATGAGAATTTAGGAAAACCCCGCGTACCTCTATCATGGAAAATAATGGGTGCTTCTTGAGGCCTGTGGATTGGGGATTCCAAAGCTTTAATCAATTTTGAAAACCCACGGTTGAATCTTGATTTATTTGGGTTTTTAGTTTGAAAACCTTGAGAGTGTTCTTGAGAATTTTTAGATGAATGTGGATGCATTTTGGAGAATTGGGGACTGAATTTCGTGTTTATGGCTGAATAAGGGTGGAAAAAAGACCATTTTGCCCCAAAAACGGAGTGTTTAAGTCACTTGAAACCATAAGATATGCGCCGTATATGATATCGCATATATTTACATAGGCGCCGAATATGATATCACCTATATTTACATAGGCGCCGCATATGATATCGCCTATATTTACATGGGCGCCGCATATGCTATCGCCTATATTTACATAGGCGCCGCATATGCTATCGCATTTGCTTTCCAGTGGCCATGTGCGATTGGTTAGACGACGCATTCTACTTTGAAAGGCCATAACTTCTTGCTCGGGTGCCGGATTTTAGCAAAATTGGTATTGTTGGAAAGCTAACTCGAAAACCTATTATTTTACACATAGTAGGCTCTCTAATTCAACAAATACAAAGAGTCATGGTCGATAGAAGTTGACACAAATTATAATGTCCACTTAAACTTAATTGATCGAAGTAGTTTTCAACTCATCCTTGAGTCAAAGGACCTCTATGGTCTAAATTCAAGCTTGAATGGATTCACATACTACGCAAAT
>NW_025825437.1:0-1362 GCF_002878395.1 Capsicum annuum | reverse complement strand
AAGCCTCGTTGTTTGTGTGTTTGATGTTGAATTTGAAGTTGAAAACTGGATTGATGAATTGCTATAGGCTTGATTTAGGTCATGCTGGGAATGGATTTGGGGAATGGGAATCGATTAATTGATTAAGTGATTTTTGGTTCAATTTTTGACTCCTTTAATTATGTTAAATATCATGTTTAGGATCGAAATCAATAAGCAAATTCTAAGTGGGGTAGGCAAAACTATAGAAATGGATTATTGCGGATTGTTGAAGTTATAGAACATGGTGTTGCATGATCCCGTTTCTTTTTTATGCATTGCAATTGTATTCATTTTTCGGGGAATGTCCCGAAGAAATTGTACTTATTCACCGGGGAATGCCCCGAAGTATCTTGTACTTGAAGACGGAGTGCGGTCAAGGCCCAAAACATTAGGTGGGAAAGCACGGGAGCATAGTTAGGATTAGGATAGGTTAGATAGGATTTATTGTTTGCATCTTTCTATTATGGGCTGTCTAAATTGGACTGGACACTATTTTTGATTCGTTTTGTTTTGTTTGTTTGTTTGATTGTTACGTGTTTTGTGTGGTTTGTACATTCGTAGTGTCAAAATTAGCCGATACACTCCACCAAGCGACCGTGGTTGAACCACGGGATCGAGGGGTGCCTAATACCTTCCCCTCGGTCAACAGAATTCCTTAGCCGGAATCTCTGTTCGCGGATCAATTTTTTTTTAGAGTCAAATTATTTTGAAAAAGAATTTTCAAAGATGACTTGGCACACCCGATCTATGTCAAGTGGCGACTCTAAATTTAATTGTAAAAATTCTTTTTGGAAAAAAATTTTCATCTTTTTGTCACTTAATAATAAAACCCTTTCGAAAGATAAGTTCATATCTTTTGGTTAAAAAAAATAATAAAAGGGGGGGTGTGACAACAGGAACCGAACTTAATCTCTAAAATCAAAGAAGTCTCTTTTTGTTTCTTTTGTTTCTCTACTGCTTTTTGTTTCTTCTCGTGTTCTTTGTTTTTTTCTTTTTAAAGTCTTTGGTTTGTTCAAGTTTTTGTCTCTTTTTTTTTTGTTTTTTTTTGTTCTTCTCCTCGTCTGTGTCTGTGTGTGTTGTGTTACATAGTGTATGGGGAGGTTGGGAAGTTGAGGAAGGTTGAGAGAAATTAGGGGGTGGTTGGGTAGCTTAAGATAAGACTTATCTTTTTTTTATTTAAATAATAAATTAAAATAACTAACAAAAATAAAAGAATATTAATTTTTATATTTTAAGAAAATATAATAAAAGTTTATAAATAATTTAAATTAAATATATTTAAGATAATACTAAAACTAATAACTTATTTATTTAAAAAGAAACATATTTTTTTAAAAAAAA
>NW_025825436.1:0-2263 GCF_002878395.1 Capsicum annuum | reverse complement strand
CATATGATGATTTTACATGGGTTTGAATTACGGAACTATTTTATCCTTATCCTTGAGTTACATGCTAGTGTTCTAACCGTTAACCATGTACGGATGTTGTGTCCCCATGCGACACAGAGGCCGAATCTTCTTCTTCTCTTCCTGCATAGTGACCAAGTGTTCTAGCGGTTTGTGGGTTGACATTGAAGTGGTGAGATTCCATACTTCGGAAGGCATACATTTTATAGTCTTTTTATCTTATGTCGTAGACTTATTTTAGACTTGGTTTATGGGCTATTGCCGAAGGCATGTCCCAACATATTTAGACATCAGATTTGGATAGGCTTTGTGGATGACTGTGGACTCAGGTATATTGGTTTAGTATGATGATATTAATAGATTTATTATACACTTCTTAAGTGATGATTGTTAGTCTTGTTTTAGCTATCTTATTATATTGTAATGCCCCAAGAACCCATCCCGAGATGTCATACGGTGCTTAAGGTCACACGTGGCCTCAAGCTAACCCTCTAAGCCTGTCATCACTTTCAGAACTCACTGTAACACAAATAATGCTAAGATAAAGAGGAATAAGCATGTCATGACCATGCTTAGATACAAAATGATATTATCCTTTACAACCAAAATATTGAGATCCTGTACATACTGGCACACTAATCTGACAAAGCCTTTACTACATAAGATTGAGGAGCCATTGGGACAGATCCCCAACTGACTCGTACTAAACTGAAAATAAACGACCATTTATCAGCAAGACAAAATAAGAGATACAGGTCCTCGAACCATGAGGACTCACCAATTGCAGAGATGTAGAAGAAGGTACTCAAAGATCACTATCGCTGCTGAGACTGAGCACCTGAACCTATATCACGGTGAAATATAGAATACAAAAGAGTATGGGAATCAGTACTTGGGAATGTACTGAGTATGCGAGGGTGGATGCAAAATTTGAATAATATCATAAATGTATAAGAAAAATCATGCATACTGACCATAATAATTCTCTTCGCTTGAATTATCTGAAACATTTTTCTCATAAATCATCAGTAGTAATACATGCTTCATAAATCTTGTAAATCATTTATCTCAACTAAAACTCTTTAACTCATGACTTAGAGTGACTCAGTAACTCAAGAGACTTAAATCATTATGGACTTGGGATTTTCTTATAACCGACATAACTACACCATGTGAGCCGCATGGAGTCCAACGTTTTCCCCTCCTAAGGAGAGAACCTCACATTGGCAGGGGTGTTATACTCTTGCCAGGGATTACAACCTCAATCTCATCTTCACAATCTCATACTCGGCCTTTGGCCCCCAATTATCAACATCAGTCCTATGGTGGCATATAGTTTTGGGGAAATACCAAATTTCTCGCTCGGTGCTAAATACTCCTCCCAGACTCAGCCCAGAACGAGTTAGAAAATCCACCTTAATCAATATCAACTCATGGTTATATTATAAAGACCAAAACAAAAATATATATATATCATCTGAAAATCATAAACATCTTGTGGATTCCTAACTCAACTCAACTCAGCACAAGCTTTCTCAATATCAAGTACATTTGTTTATCAAATCATTTCAAATATCAAAAAATTCATGGAAACATCATAAGACTCATTCTTGCCTCTCAATTTCACATGTCAATATACATTCAATAGTCGAATTTCTCATGGAAAGGCATAACTCATGGCACTTGTCTCAAATCATCCGAAAATCATCAATTCGTAATAAAAATATTCAACTCATGGAACTTGACTTAAATTGCTTAGAAATCATCAATACATAATGATAATATACGGCTCATGGAATAAATTCTCAAATTAAGAAACATGATGGTGAAATAATCATAAATATCAAACTTATTCAGCTAAAATCTCATAAATCATAATTAAAGAAATTTAGGTGTAAACCCACTTGCAAAATCATGTAAATCAGTAGTAGAAATTAAACCTTTAGGCACAAGAACGAAAGGAGTGTTCTTATTCAAACCCCACATACATTGGATTTTGATTTTGAAGATGTAGAAACTTGTTTGGAACTTATTCTTAACACTTTTGAGCCAAGATCCTTGATGCCTTTGACTTGGGGAACTCAGTTTTTGAATCACTTTGAATCACTATGGAGGATTCTTGAATTTATTTGGAAGAAGATTGGATTTTGGATCTTGGAAGTATCCCTAGGTTTCTAGATATTTCTTGGAAGATTAGAGAGAAAAGAGAGAAAAAATGATCTTCTCTTCTACACATGGATATATA
>NW_025825435.1:0-2177 GCF_002878395.1 Capsicum annuum | reverse complement strand
AGGAGAATTTGAAAGGCAGATCAACTTTCATGTTCTCTAATTACTACTACCACTTCATAGGTTCTTTAATGCATCACTAAATTAGATGAATGATTGCTTCCATTTTATATCCTTTGTCTTATATTGATTTAATCTTTTACAACATTTAACTTCTCCACATTTTGAACATAAATTGATGGTTTGTGAAGGGCATAGATGTCCATCAATATTATAAGGACATTTTGATAATTTAATTTTTCAAAATACAGACTTCTCACTTTTAAAATAGTATAAACATCAAATATTTACTCCTATTTATATAATTCCAAAATCATTTTCATACTTCATTTTGAAAATTTGGTGTAGAATAATTTACACAGCAACGCGATAATGGATGATTCATCAATACAGTTAGTATAGAAGATTTGCTCTTTAGTCTAAGAGACTAAACTGAGGGATTGGCCTCACTGAATTGAGAAGTGTTGAAAGAAGATTTGCTTGGAAAAACAAATCATGTTTATACCAAGATAGACTGGGCCATGCATTTGTAATACTGACTGGTTACAATGTTTCTTCATGTTGAAGCAATAGTAACGTTAATATGGTGACTATTACTGAAAGAATTGAAGAGGAAATCCTAACTACTATCAACAACTTCTAAGGACAGCTTCTAATTCCCTTCCTTAAATTGATCCTAGAGTAATGGAAGATGGTTATCCATTCAATAGAAACAAACAATTAGAACTGATATCACCAACCACTAGAGAGGAAGTTTTGTTAGCTATAAGCATATAAATTTATAATAGTACATCTCTGGGGTGCATGTGATGGGATTAATGTAGTATTCTTCAAGGAATCCTAGAGTATCATAGAAAGCAGGTGACTATTGTGGTGCTACACTTTTTTGAGCTAGTAGCATGTGAAATGCTATAAGTTATATTGTTGAAGATAATGATCAAATAGAAGATAAGGAGAGTGTACGTTAGTTAATTCTGTTAGAGTTAGTACGTTAACTGATTCTGTTAGAGTTAGTAGAGTTAGATATGCTTTGCATCGGTAATTGTATTATTATTCTAGTAGTACTAAACATCTATTAGTATACTAGCTTAATGTACGTGCGTTGCAGATGTATCAAACGTTAATTAAAATTAAATATTTATAAAAATAAATTAGTATGTATGTTATATTATTTAGTACAATAAATTTAACAATATCACGTAAAATTTGAATATAAAAAGTGTAGTTAATTAAAGAGGAACATGATAAATCACCGTTATACTAATAATTAAGAAGCAAAACTAGTTGTAGCCAAAAATATATTTCTTGTTTAAAATTATACTATTTAGTTTTTTCTATAAATTGGAATGATCCAAATTAATGATAACCGGCGTTTAGATACTTGAAATAGTATTTAGTTATTCTACTTATTCTCTGATGTAAAAAACATTCTATTTTTAATAGAGAGTTATTTTTATCATCAGGATTTTATATTTTTATAAAAATTGAAGACATTTAAAAGATTATATATCTTGAACATGTTAGGAACCATTTAATTAATGAATAAGAGTTGAGTCATTCATGTATCTTAAGATGCTATGTTTCCTAGATTTAGTTCTTTAAATTACATAAATGAAAAGTCATTATTCTGATTTTCAAGAATCACAAATAAATTTTGCTTGATTTTTTTTAACTACAACTATTTCTTTTGTTTCTACCTAATCTAAATGAATAAAAATTTATCATCGATATCTAAAGGCAACTCATAGTTATATTATTTAAAGAACTAACTAATAATTATTTTATTAACTAATTAACATAAAATAAAATGAACAAATAGCTAATTAAACCCTACAAAAATAACTAAGTCTAGAATTATTTTTTTTGAAAATTATGTAGCACATTAATTTATATGGCTCCACTAAACATAGAGGGACTCAACTTCTTAATTGGTCTGTCGGATATCATATATCAATCCACAATGCAAATATAATACCCGAACAATATCCACAACGTAGAACGAATTATGAAATTTAAGATATAACATTAATGTTAGGCCTAATAATTTTAATTTTTCTTATCTTGGAGAATGAATTCAATACTACACCAATGTGTGGGCATCTAAACATCTTTGTTGAGGCAGTTAAACCATCGCATCCATCAACTCTTCCTCATTTGCCTCCTCCACTATTCTGTTGGTC
>NW_025825434.1:0-11659 GCF_002878395.1 Capsicum annuum | reverse complement strand
TAGGATACTAAGGTCAGAGAGTAAGCAAGCGATGTTTTCGACTACTGAACTTTAGACATAAACGGGAATAAACTAGATTTACATCTAACTTTCCTTCTTGCAGGTAAAAATTTATTTATCAATCTTCCTGTTATTACAAAAATGTAATTGATTATACTATTGTTATATTTTTTTTTTCTTTCCTTAAAATGTGGAAATAGTTAAAAATAAGTACTAAAAAATAACAAAATTAAAGAGTGTATAAACATGGTTGGGGTCAAGACCTTCTACTATTCAGATGGAAATCTACTATATGTAACATGAGAAAAATGAAGAAAAGATGTCTTTTAAGTCTTGAATGACGGATTGGTGACATTGACCAACTTAAAGGGTCAAACATAATTAGAAAACTTGATTAAGTTAATTGTGGAATTAATTAATATTTTTAAAACTTTCTAATCTTTTAACAAATACAAATCAATCCAGCCCACACCCCTCTTCAATACAAATCAACCAGTCGTTCTCTTCTCTCTCTACAGCTTCTATCAACTCTCTCCCAACCAACAATTCTGCAAATTTCTCCTTTCAATCCTTAGCGACTTCAACCTCTGACGACAAATAGTTGGGCTTCGAGTTCCTTTTTGACTTCAACCTTCAATCGACATGACAGTCTTGCTCTCCGGCCACAATAGCTTCAAATTCTTTATCGTTCCTTCTTTCTTTCACAATAAAAAATTATGCAGAAACAGAGGAACTTGAGCCAACTAATCTTCTAGTATTGGTTAAGAATTTCAATATTTCTTGCTTAAATTTTAAATGTGGACTAAATAAAACCCTAATTTCTGGCATTTCTTCTTTTTATTGTCGAACTGTTGAGTTGGATTTATTGGTGATTTTTTGTCATAGTTGATATTTTTAGTGTGTATGTGATATGTTGGTGTTATTGGGATGATTTGTCAATTGTCTTGGTAAAAATGATGTTGCAACAGATGAAACATTTGATGTAACAGATGAAACATCTGATGCAACAGATGAAACATCTGATGTAATAAATAAAACATCTAAAGCGATAGATGAAACATCTAAAGCGACAGATGAAACATCTAAAGTGATGGATGAAACATCTGATGCGACAGATAAATCATCTGATGCAACAGATGAAAATCCGATACAACTATGAAAATCTAATGCAACAGATAAATAATCTAACAGATCATTCATCTGCTGCGACAGACGACTTTTCTATTTAGAAGAAATATAAATAATATTGATCCAACAAATAACTCATTTTGCAACAGATTAGTGATATATTTGAATAGATCAATGATCTATTTTACTATTTTCAATGAATTACTAATCCGTTGCAACAGGTTGGTTATATGTTATAACAGATAAACTACCTGATGCAAAAGATTAGTGATCTATTTTATGGTTTCCAATGGTTTACTCATCCGTTGCAATAGGTTGGTTATAAGTTGAGACAAATAACCTTCTGGGTGCAACAAATTAGTGATCTCTTTACTGTTTTCAGTGGATTACTCATCGTTACAACAGGTTGGTTATAAGTTGCAATAGATAACCTTCCAAATGCAACAGATTAGTGATCTGTTTTACTGTTTCCAATGAATTACTCATCCATTGCAACAGGTTGGTTATAAGTTGCAACAGATAACCTTCCATATGCAATAGATTAGAGACCTATTTTTATGGATTCCAACAGTTTACTCATCTGTTGCAACAGTTGGTTATATGTTACATTAGATAAACTATATGGTGCAACAGATTAGTGATCTATTTTTATTGTTTCCAACGGATTACTCATCCGTTGCAACAGGATGTTATAAGTTGCAGCAGATATCCTTTCTGGTGCAACAGATGAGTGATTTATTTTTACTATTTCTAATAGTTTACTCATCCGTTGCAACAGATTGGTTATATATTGCATCAGATAAACTACCTGGTGCAACAGATTAGTGATCTATTTTTATTATTTCCAATGGTTTACTCACCCGTTGCAATAGGTCAGTTATATGTCGCAAAAGATAACATACTCGGTGCAATAGATGTGTGGTCTATTGGAATTATTATTTTACTGTTATGCATGTTAGATTTACTGTTATCCTTTTTTAACGATGCATTAATCAATTATAATCTATTTTATGTTTCTATTAATTTAAGATAATATGACTCCCAAAAGGAAAGAAATCAAATCAAGTCCACGTAAAGGAACAAGTGAAGCAGCTCGGCTACATCCACCACTCTATGAGCTTGATTTACAAGCGTTATCTCAATCAGGAGCAGAAGATAATTAATATGGGGAGGAAGAATATTTCAAAAGAGATGATCCAAATGCTAATATCCCTTTCGCTGAAGAGTTGGTCAAAACCCTCAACATTGATCGTTATCCTGTAAGAATGTAGTGTGATGGTGCCACAGATTTAACGATTGATTTTGTGGTTAAGTCAGCCATGGAAAAATCTTTTGACGCCTTCAGAAAAATACTTTGAGAACAAAAATTAGATTCTTTTTTCGGGAAAAGATGCTTTGGGCAATATCTTGATTTGCCAGAGGATAACAATGCTCGTTTCCAGATGAAAATGGTATATCATCTTCTCAAGTGTAGGTTTATGTATGAAAACAAAGATAAGATGGATGAGGTGTGGATAAATTACTGTGGCATGTCTGTTTGTTTTGGTTGGAAGGAGTTTGCCATATTTACTAGACTAAAAGGTTATCCTCGTTCTACTTCTCAAATTATACCTACTCTAACCCAAAAAAACACCCCGCACATCTAAAAAAGGCAAAGGCAAGTTGAGTGATCGCGATGACCTGGTATCCATTATTAGTCCAAGCTTCAAAAATAAAAATTTAATAGAAGCGTTAAAAGGTAAAGGACTTTCAGAGAAGCACAAGCAATCATTATGCTTGGTTTGTTTTGTACATAATATTCTTTGGGCGAGAGACGTTAACAACAATATAAGCCTCGATTTAATAAATCTCTTAGAGGATCTTGAGGCATTTAATAACTATCCTTGGGATTATGAAAGCTTCAAAATGATTGTCAAATATTTGTTGACTCCGTTAACTCCAAAGACAGACAACTTATATGGATTTTCATGGGCCTTCATGGTAAATATTTCTTTTATCATGATATGATCCATTTTTTTAGTCAATAATATTTTTAATTTATTGGTGTTATGTTATAGGCTTGGGCATTTGAAGCAATTCATTATTTGAGACAACAAGTGAACTACCAGGAAGAAGTTTCCTGTCCAAGAATCCTGAGATGGTTGTTGGCCAAAATTGATAAAATGCAAAATTTCTTGATTTTTTCAATACCCCGAAGGAAGCAGTAAATCTAATTCTAATCAAATTTTTGTTTTAATTAATGATTATTTTAAATAATTTCATCATCATTCTAATATATGTATTAATTTATTTTAGATTGTCCATCCGTGGTTTGTTTCGACCAATCGAGAGTTGAAGGTGTCATTTTTTGTTACTTTACGGTATATGTAAACTTTATCAGATCGTAAGGTCGTTGATGGAATAAAAATGGAATTGTTTGGAGCAACAGCCATCACAAGAAAAAAAAATTTGGAAGGTGGGCATGTTATTATTGATGATGGTAGTGGTAGTGGTAGTGGTAGTGGTAGTGGCAGTGGTGCTGCTGTTGAGGCTAATGATGCTCCTCTTACAATTTTGAAACAACAAGGCATTATGATTATGATCATATTGGTTATACACATTTTTCTTCAGATTTTGCCACATCTAGCAAATGTCAAGACTACAAGGCGAAATATGATGGAGTGATTAATGTTATTGATGCACTAACTGCTTCTGTAAAGGAAATGACATCTAAGAGGGGTGTCATTCCATCAAAGAGAATTTTATATCCATACACTCTACTAGAGATCAAGGGGGCTAAGAGGAGAAGGAAAGATATTTCCAAGGCATCACCAAGCATCAAAAAAGCAAAATTGCAACACCTCTATCTTTGTCTTGCACCAAAATTATTATACTGCTCTATTTTACCTGTTCGAATTTGTCCCAATAGATGATCCATCTATTGAAACATAAGACTTATTCATTGCAATATATGGACAATCTGGTGTATATCTATAATTAGTATTGATAATTCTGGCTTTCCAGGTGGATGTCACAGCAGAAGCTACTGCTGAAGAGCATAATATCACAGTTGATAATCTATCAACTGCTTCTAAAGAAGAAGAAAAAGTGGAGCCTGTCAGTTCGGGAGAACGAAATAATTACCCGTTTGAAGGGTTCAACATCTCGGACAAGGCTCCAAAAAAACTAACAAAGTTGATCAACGACTATTCAGAATGGATTGTTGATGGACTGTTAAAGCATCATACCGGCAGGTACATAAATCAACTTTAAAGATATTGATTTATACAATTCTTGTTGTAAGAACATGTCATTAACACATATAAATCATCATGTAGAAAACAAAATGACAAACACTACAAAGTGAACGAATCGAGTTTTGGTTTTAATATATTCGACTTTGTTGTTGCACATCTCAAAATGAAGAATTGATTCTATTTGATGTCACAGCCCCAAACTTGTTGGAATAATGAGGTTTAAATGTCATATATATTACTATTAATTAATACTTTATTTTATTGCATCTGCGTATTAATTTTTTTATCACGTAATCCAAAAAGTTTGATAATATGTATAGCACATCGATGTCATTTTTTTACTACCTCCAAAAGAAGGTCAAGTTGCAAACACCAAAATAATACAGATACACGACAGGTAATTATTTGTAGAAATTTTACATCAACAATGCCTACGATAGGTATTGTCAACAACAGCCGGAAGTTTCCCAAAATAAGGAATGCTTAATCAACATCATCAAAGGTTTTAACATTCCAGCTGGCTTACCTTGGCATTTGGTCGACAAAGTGTACATTTCAATCAATTGTGGTGATGAATTTCATTGGATATTGGTTGTCGTTATTCTAAAAAAGAGGCGCATCCGAGTTCATGACTCGATGTCGCGAAGGAGACATTCGAGTCCGTCTTCTGAGTTACAAAAGCTGGCCAAAATATTGCCTACTTACCTTAATATGAGTAGCTTTTTGGATCAAAAGGTGATTTATCGACGATTGAAGCATACCAAGATAAAATAGATAATCCATTTTATGTACAATATGTTGAAGCAATTGCTCAACAGACCATTGGTAGCCTGTAAGTATAATATCATGATTTAGTTTCATTTCATAAATTTCACAACGCTTACATGAACTGCAAGATATGGATTATCTAATTTTTAAAAACATAGGGATTGCGATCTTTTTGTTGTCGCTTACACCGAGTATTTGAGCGATGGATTACATGTACCAAATGATGGACTTGATGTCGCATTGCTCCGCAAAAGATATGCTTCTCTTTTATGGAAATACGGAGAAGCAAAAGCTCAGAAGCCGTACGCATGAGAAATTAAAGATACACGACGACCAAAGCCGAATTCTATAGCACCGAATGAAGAACAACTTGTCTATATTGATTAGATCTTTATAGCTTGAGTCCGTCAATGTAATAACCTATCCTCCTTGGTTTAAATTATTAATTTATTTGTAGATTAGATCATTTGTACCCATAATAATTTTTTTACATTTGATTTATTTGTTGAGTTATTTCATGTAATTTTTGAAGGCTTCGATTTATTTTATGCTATCTATGAATATAATTTAATCCTTAGTTTTGAATATGTTAATTGAAATAGAATACTAGACTCAAATGTCACAACAGATAATACATCTGCTGCAACAGATGACATATCTTATCAAACAGATTTAGACATATGTTGCAACATGTAGGTCATCTGCTAGAAATTATATAACAGGTCTTCCTACTTTTTTTATTTGTTCCAACAGATTAACTATCAGTTGCAACAGATAGATTATATATTGCAACAGATAGACCGAGAAATATCTACATAATCCAACAGATGATCAACCTATTCCAACAGATAATCAATCTGTCACAACAGGTATTATATCTATTACAATAGATAGAAAATCTGTTGCATTATAAAAATTTAAATTTTGCCACTACATGTAAAGTGAAGTGGTTTGAAATAAAAAATTATTATCGTGTTCATGTTTGTCTTTGTACATATTCTTCTTTATCCAACCATTTAGTTAGGTCATCTGCTGGAAATTATATAATAGGTCTTCTAATTTTTTTTATTTATTCCAACAAATTACCTATCGGTTGTAATATATAGATTATATGTTGCAACAGATAATATATTTGTTGCGATAGAAAGATGGGAAAACATCTGCATAATGCATCAGATGACCAATCTATTCTAAAAAATAGACAATCTGTCACAACAGGTATTATATCTATTACAACAGACAGACAATCTGTTGCATTATAAAAATTCAACTTTCGCCAGACATAAAAATATTGCCACTGCATGTAAAGTGAAGTAGCTAGAAATAAAAAATTATTATCTTGTTCATTTCTGTCTTTGTACATATTCTTCTTTATACACGGGCTCCAACAATTTAGTTAGTATCCCATAAACCCAGATCTCTTGCATTTTCCCCACAACGGCGTTGCACATATCGATCATTTCTGTACAGAGCAGCAAACACTCGATGTATACAAGCGAGTACGGCCTGCATACTGCACTGGTTTTATTTTTTTGGAGATGGATGTTCTTATTTAGACCTTCAAAATTCCAGGATTCCTTCCTCAAGACTTTTGCCATCAAATGATCTATCAGCTTACTCTGCGTCAACAACATGGGGAACAACTTCAAGAGTGGCTGCACGTGAGTTAAAAATGTATCCTCATTGAAGACAGATAAGTTGCAGTCATAAACCTTAATATTTCCCTCATCGAGTAGTATCTCAATAGCGAGAAAATCTTTGACTTCCATGTTCATGACTGCAAGGATTCTCTTTGCTTTGGTCCAGCTCTTGCCGTGTGGATATGGCCTCTTCTCTCTAATATATTTAATCGTGTCTTCATCCCATTGGAATGTAGAAACTAACTTATCAGATCTCCGAATATAGGGACCAGCCTGCTTATGGAGATCATCGTACCTTCTCTTGAAATTATTATAGAAGTTAAGGTTCACTATCCTATTGGTAGCATCATAAGAATATGGGTACGCTAATTGCCTGCCACTCATGAGGCAGAGAATTTCATCAACATATTGTGGTATAAGAAGATAATTTTTAAATAGGTTGGTAATTGTATAGTAGAAAAACACAGTGGAAATATTTTATTGCAGAGGGTTCACTGAATTAGTTCACAGATTACCCAGCTAATGCAACTTATGCAATAGATGTGTATTGTGTTGCAACAAAATACCCAGGTGTTGCAAAAAATTACACATCTTCTGCGTAGCTTTTTCTTCATGGAGTAGATTGGAAGGATAGGTTAGAAAAATTAAACTTACATTATCCATGTACCACACACGCATATTTGTCATACTCATGAAGTCTTAGGCGTTAAATGAACGTATGGTGTATTCTTCTGGAGGTTTCATCTCATCAGTCATGATTTCTTTCAGTTCCTTCTTCTCCTTGTTGCCAAGTATCGCGTATATGTCCACCTTCTTCAGCGGCCCCTGAACTTTAATAACTCTTGGAGTAGGAGGAGTTACAATTTTTGTTGTTTTCATAATGGAGAGTATTTGTGTAGTGTTTCTTCTCTTTCTCCTAACCACCACTGTAGGAGTGTATGGCTCTCTTACCTTCTGGTATGGTATGACACCCCTCTTTGATTTTAACTCCTTGACAGCTTCAGCAATAGCCTCTAGTTTTTTAAAGAGTTTATCCTCTATGTCCTTGCTCACTTTGTATTTGCAATGATAACATAAGGGTGGAAAGGGGTGAGAGGGACCTCTGTAAGGTTGGGAGAGACCGGTGTAGGGGTGAGAGGGACCTGTGCAAGGGATGTTTCTAAATGTGTTTAATTTATACTGAGCACCAATATGCTCATAATCACGATTGGCAGCAGCAGCAGTATCAGGATGGTTGCCACCATCATCAACAACTCCACCAGCAACTGGATCTGTTGCAGTAGGTTGGTCATAAAGAGCTTCAACATTAGGCTGACCTTGCCTGACTGCTCTTCTTATGGATGTTGCTCCAGCCAATTCCTTTTTTACTAACTCTACCATTGGGTCTGCTTTTTTATCAACAAGACCTAGAGTAATAAAAAAAGTCATCCCCAACTCCTGCTTATTAGGCAAGATCCAAGGATGCACAACCAATAAAAAAATATGAGGCATTTAAATCATATAATAATAATTTGCAGTCAGTTGGTTTACATATTAACATAGCTAACTTATGCAACAGATGATCTATCTGTCGCAATAGTTGATCTGTATCTCATAATAGATTGATAATATATTGCACCAGATTACCCATCTGTTGCATAATTTATAGTAGATGGGTAATCTATTGAGTCGGGTTCAGAAAATCAAAGAAATATATGGTTAATCTGTTACAAAATATTAATAGTCTGGTGTAACAGATGGCACATCTGTTTTAATATCTTTCTTTGAGGCAAATTATTTTAGTTGAAAGAAGACGTACTAAATCATCCAGAGGGTTAAAGAGTTCAACCTCCTTAATATTTTTTTGCCGCTCTTTGCAGCCAACCACCTAAGGATCCTTGGATGATAAACCTTATTCGGGTAATCCCTGAAGACAGAGAAAAAGATGGTTACAAGTGAGAATGAAGTCAAAAATAACAACTATATGGTCGAAAATAGGAATAAAATTGATCTGTTTTGAAGGGTTGAGCAATATGTTCAGTAGTTATTGTCTGTATTGTTGAGAGAGAAAGAGAGAGAGAAGAACGAGAACTTCAGATTTGAAATGAGGAAAAGTTTTTCACATAAATGGATGATTTGTATGGGTTAATTTATAATTTTGAAAAGAATGACAAGTTTTGAGATTGTTAATTTTGTCCAAATTGGTCTTAATTAATTTTTAAAATTTTACAAGATATAGTTTTTATTATTTAATGAGAATCTTTTCAACTCAGAGTGATCGATCGACGACCCGGGTCGGGATGAACGCAATACCAATATTTTACTATTACAAAGACTCAATTGAAGTTGTAGTTGATCCTACAAACTCATTCATTCATCCCTAGTTCCACCTAAATCAATTCAAGTACTAGCTTAACATTAAATTAATGAGAATCTCTTCAACTCAGAGTGATCGATCGACGACCCGGATCGGGATGAACGCAATACCAATATCATGTAATTACAAAGACTCAATTGAAGTTTTAGTTGACCCTATGAACTCATTCATTCATCCCTAGTTCCACCTAAATCAATTAAGGTACTAGCTTAACATTAAGTTAATGAGAATCTTTTCAACTCAAAGTGCTCGATAGACTACCCGGGTCAAGATAAACGCAATACCAACACCATTCAATTGCAAAGACTCAATTGAAGTTGTAGTTGACCCTATGAACTTATTCATCCATCCCTAGTTCTACCTAAATCAATTGCAATGAAATCTATTGCAACAAACGACTGAGTTGTTGGAAATTTTCAAACAGATATTCATATTTGTTGTAATAGATGACATATCTGATGAATTTTCAAATAGACATTTGCATCTGTTATGACAGATGATTGAGCTATTGGAAATTTTCAAACAGATATTGATATATGTTGTAACAGATGACATAACTGATTTAATTATCAAATGAATATTTGCATCTATTGTTACAGATGATTGTCCTGTTGGATTTTTCAAAACAGATATTGTTATCCGTTGCAACAGATGACATATCTAATTTAATTACCTTTTTTTAAAATTTTAAAGCAAGCTTCTATTCGAGTAGTTAAAGTAGTAATACTAAAGACGGTAAAAAATATTTCTTGGATAACTCAAAAGTGAGTTTATTAAGTAGTCTTATCTTATCTTTTCAATGTCACCAGTCTTCCTCATGCCCCTCAAATTATTAATGAATATTAAATATTAATTAATGAATATTGAAAATTTGAAACCCACGTCTACATTACATACATCTAGAATTATCTTATCTCTTCTTCAGCTCTAAATTTATCTTATCTGATGAAACAGATGGATAATGTTCTTTCTGTGAGATTTTTTTTCCTCTTGTTTGTAGATACAAGGAACTGAAAGTTGATCAAATTTTTTCCGACCAACGCAAGAGGCTGCAATAAAGATGGGTTAGGGGGAATAAGTTGCTTGTAGATGGAACCACTTCATATGTGGGAGGTATGTATTACTAATAATGTTATCGTGGAAACAAACATAGAGTACACTAATTTTGTGAATGATGTTTTTACTGATTAGTCATTAATCATTCAAATAAGATATCTGCAATTTTACAGTTAAGTTTGGTAGGTTCGAACTGATAAGGCTGAGGGACCATGAATATGGTTCTGATACCCTATTAAGATTTAATGTCGGTCATTGCTCATGTTTATGTGTCAAGTATTGTGAAGGGATCTAGTTTTGGTGGCATTGTAAAGAGATTCAATAGCGATTGGACTAACTTTTAGGGTGCATTGGACCCTTAGAGGGCATTCGAAGCCTCCCACTACTTCAACTAAGAACGAAATCAATATAGTTATTGCCCTAGCCCAAATTTATATGGTTGGGTTGCTCGGGATAATGATTATACGCCAGAAGATGCGTTAGGAGAATGCCTTTGAGGGAAAATAGGTGTTTGTTGAAAAACTATATCATCTAAGAGCTAATTAAAGAGGATACATAGGGTAGAAAGTAACTTCTAGCGAATCTGACCGATGAAACTATCTTAGAACATGAGAAATCTGTATCAAGTGCAAATATGAAATTGTATCCGATAATGAAAAATTAATTCGTTTCTCTGACAGAAATAATGCAGATGGTCTCTTTGCTAAGAAGCTGCGAGTAGGAAGCGTGGTCGGGATTATTACCTAGATAGAAAATAGAAGAAGACCAAGAAAGCAGCCTTACGGGCATCGAGGGTTGAAATAATGTACATTAAGTCTAGAAAACTCACGCCAATAGCAACTGCAGTTAAAATAAGTAATCTAAGTGAATGCGGCAATTTCTAAATTTTAAATTGCATTTCATGCCTTCTTGTTTGTAGTTTCGATCAGGTCCACTGCCGTTGACCTGATTGAAACCACAAACAAGATTGAAAGACAGTTTGAGTGTCATTACTTCCTTAGCAATATGGTTATAATTGATTGTGTTTTCTAGCCTTAGCATGCTTTCAACATAGCTTGGAAAAGATTAGAGGTTTGCTGTAGTATATGAATTTTGATAATTTACTAACTTACCTTCAGCTTGCTGATTTGGTATTCAAGCTTGTTGTTGCCTTCTTTGAAGTTGGCATAGAGTTCCTGATCTCTTGTGAGCTCGATTGGGAACACTACCTTCGAAGTTGTGGCATTGTAGAAGCCCTTCAAAACACTTTCTTCAGAAGCCTTGAATGATACATATAGGGTCATTGTGTATGTGTTTAGGTCAAAATGTGTTGATGCACAGTCAAGATATGGTCCCAACAGTTGAATAGCTCACTTTTATAGAGCATTGCTCAACCAACCATCAAGGGATTTGATAAATTAATAAGCAAGGAGTTATGTAATGCTTGATCAAAACTAACTCTACCTAGCCTATCAAACGTTACATAACTCCAGGCT
>NW_025825433.1:0-1257 GCF_002878395.1 Capsicum annuum | reverse complement strand
TTCTTTGTTGTTAACGATGTTGTTGGAACAAATGTTGTTTCTTTTTTGTTGATGTTTATGTTGTTATTGATGTTGCAACAGATGAAAAAACTGTTGGAACAAATAAAACCACCAGAAAGGCTAGTTTGATGTATTCCATCAGACTCCACATTTGTTGTAACAGACTCCACATTTGTTGCAATAGACTCCACATTTGTTACAACAGACTCTACATCTGTTGCAACAGACTCCACATCTGTTGCAACAGATGTACAATGTTCTTTTTATGACATTAATTTTTTTCCTTTTCTTTGTAGATATAAGGAACTGACAGTTGATCAACTTTTTATGGACTATCTCAAAAGGCTGCAGTAAAGATGGGATCGGAGGAATAAACTTCTTGTAGATGGAACCACTTCATATGTGGGAGGTATGTATTATTGATAATGTTATCGTAGAAACACATATAGAGTGTACTGATTTTGTGAATGATGTTTTTACTAATTAGTCATAGATCGTTCAAACAAGATGTCTGCAATTTTACAGTTAAGTTTGGTAGGTCCGAACTGATAAGGCTGAGGGACCATGAATATGGCTCTGATAGCTTGTTAAGATTTAATGTCGGTTGTTGCTCATGTTTATTTGTTAAGCATTGTGAAGAAATCTAATTTTTGTGTCATTGTAAAAAGATTCAATAGCGATTGGACTAACTTTTAGGGTGCATTGGACCCTTAGAGGGCCTTCGAAGCTTAGCACTGCATCTAATAAGAATGAAAAACCAATATATTTATTTCCCCAATGGATTGCTCGCTCAGGGTGATGATTTTATGCCAGAATGTGTGGTAGGAGAATGCTTTCAAAGGAAAATGGGTGGTTGATGGAAGACTATATCATTTGAAAGCTAATTGAAGAAGAGACATAGGGTAGAAAGTAACTTCTAACGAATTTGGCCGGTGGAATTATCTTAACATATGCGAGATCTGAATCAAGTGCAAATATAAAAGTGTATTCGGTAATGTAATTTCATCTGTTGTGTCTCTGAAAGAAAAATAGTACAGATGGACACTTTGCTAGGGAGCTGCGTGGTCGGGATTATCACCTAGATAAAAAATAAGAGAAGACCAATAAAGAAGCCTCACGGGCATCGAGGGTAGAAATGATGTACAGCAAGTCTAAACAACTTATACCAACAACAAATGCAATTAAAATAAGGAATCTAAGCGAAGTCAGTAAATTTCTGAATTTTAAATTTCATCCCATGCCTTCTTGTTTGTGTTT
>NW_025825432.1:0-1576 GCF_002878395.1 Capsicum annuum | reverse complement strand
TGCAACATATGTCTTATCTGTTTTAGCAAATCAAACAGCTCTACATACTATTTTTATTTGTACCAATAGATGACCTATCTAATGCAATAAATGGATCATCTGTTAGGAAAATTTAAATCAAGACTTCCTACCGTTTCAGGTTTTTTGCAACATATGAGTCATATGTTGCAATAGGTGGTTCATCCATTGGAAATTATCATACAGGACTTCCTCATGTTATAATTTATTCCAACAGTAGATCCATCTATTGGAACAAAAATATAATCTTTTTGGGATAATTTAAATATAGGAGGAAGACCTGTTTGATTTGCTAAAACAGATAAGTTATTCTTTTTTATTTTTTTAATCTTTGTAATTAGCATTGACCAATTCTAGATTTCAGGTAGATGTCACAGTAGAAGCTACTGCCGAACAACATTGACAATATGCTATTCTTTTTATGGAAATATGGAGAAGCAAAAACACAAAAATCATATGCAAGCAACATTAAAGATCCACGACGACCAAAGTCGAATTCCATAGCACCAGATGAACAACAACTTGTCCATATTGAGTAGATATTTTTAGCTTGAGTCTATCAACGTAATAACCTCACCCTTCCTTAGAAATTATTGGTATCAAAATATAAATTGTTGATTTATTTGTTGAGATCTGCACCCATACCAATTTTCTTACATTTCATTTTAAATTATAATTTCTGAAGGATTCGATTTATTTTATGTTGTCTATGAATTTTATTTATCCTTAGAATTGAACTTATTAATTGAAATAAAATACTAGATTCAAATATTGCATCAAATACCTTATCTATTGAAGTAACTGAAATATCTGTTGGAAAGTATCAAACAAATTTAGGCATATGTTGCAACGTGTAAGTCATCTATTGGGAATTATCAAATAGGTCTTCCAACTGTAGCAACATATTAGACCAGGATAGAAACATCAGTATAACGCAACAGATGACCAACCTATTGCAAAAGATAAATATTTGTCAAAACAGATAGAATATATTTTACAACAAATAGACAATCTGATGCATTATAAAAAATTTAAACTTTCATCAGACAAAAAAATTATCACTACATGTAATGTAAAGCAAAGTGACTTGAAATACAAAAGGTGGAACCCATTGACAAGCACCTAAAGTTGCAGTGATCTTTCACTTTGACACCTCATGTAGACAACATTCATTTTGAACACCTAAAATAGGCATCAAATGTGTTAGTTTGTCACTTTTTTTCCTGTTGACAGATCGCGTGTAATTCACGCAGCCAAGGCTCGTTGAACCCCTCTTTACTGACTTGGCGTCTGATTTGTCCCACAACGGTCATTTTCCACTCATCATCTTATATATTTATCTTCTTTATAGAATTTATCCCTAAATTTCCAAATCTTCTTCTTTATCATCTTTTTTTATCTATTCAAATTCTTCAAATTATTTGCATTAGGCCTTTCTTTATCTTTTTTTCATTTTGTCCAACTGAGCTTGACAATGTTGAGCTCATCTTTCACTATTTTTTGTGATAAAGATTTTTGATATTACAAGTGCGATCATGAAGCTCTATTGAAGACTTCT
>NW_025825431.1:0-1425 GCF_002878395.1 Capsicum annuum | reverse complement strand
AAATAATGGGTTAATTAGGGTGAATTTCGTGTTAAAGGCTAACTGGGTTGAGGGAAAAAGACTGTAATGCCCTCTGATTTAAAATTCAAAATTACTTTAAAATTCCTGATTTTATGAGTTGGCATGATGCGGTACTATCGTTCCATGTCACTGGAATTGGACAATTGGGAACTGCGGCTTTGGCGCGATGCGGAGGAATTGCGGTTCCCTTTTGATTCTGAAATTCACCCTTGCCGCGTGCGCCATTATCGTGACCGGAGACTGGAAAAGGACAATTGAGATTTTTGATAATGGCACAATGCGGTGGTTTGATGAAGCTTCACTAGAAATTGACAATTGTCTTTTATGCTGGCTCCACGATGCGCTAAGGGATAAAATGACGGTGTTTAACGACTGATACTTAAAATTGACATAACTTTTTACCCGATTATCAGATTTAGCTAAATTTTATATCATTGGAAAGCTAATTCAATTAACTATGCAATAATAGGCTCTAAACTAGAAAATAATGAGTGTACAAAAAAATTTATATATGAATACTCGTGTATTTAGACTTAGATTATGTTAGGGAAATATGGGGTATTACAATATCTCCATCTTAGGATCATTCATCCTCGAATGAGAATGGTTAAGCAAAGGAAAAAATAATAGACTAAGACACACTGACCATGCATATCTGATGTATGGAATGCATGACTAAACTGATTTATGGATGCACAAATGACATGAACATGATGTGCAGCTGAAACTGAGCATGATAGAGAAAAATCATAAGAAGATTTGGTACTTTATACTGAATTTGGATTTGTGGAGAAAATATACGGGTACTTGGTTTAGATATCTTCCTTTGCTTCCTATGTGGCTCTCTCAATGGACTGATTTTGCTAATGAACTTTGACTAGTGGAACTTCTTTGTTCCTTAGTCTATGGACTTGATGACCAAGAATTTCGATTGGTACTTCCTCAAAGGAACGACTGTTCTGAATATCTACATTTTCTAAGGGAACAACTACAGCTGGAACACCAATACACTTTTTCAACATTGAGACATAGAACACTATGTGTACTGAAGCTAAATCTGATGGCAACTCAAGCTCGTAAGCTACCTTTCTAAAATGACTGAGAATTCTGAAGGGACCGACATATCGGGGACTGAGTTTCCCTTTCTTGCAGAAACCCTTTACTCCTTTCATCGAAGAGATTTTTTAAGTACAAGAAATCACCGACCTCAAACTCTAGATCTTTTCTCCTTATGTCTGGATATGATTTTTATCGGCTTTGGGCAGCCTTAGTCCATTCTCTGATCAACTGAACCTTCTCTAACGCATCAAATACCAAGTCAAGCCCAACTACTGTGGCCTCACCTACTTCAATCAAACCAATTGGAGATCTACACCTTCTACCATAGCGAGCCTCAAATGGAGC
>NW_025825430.1:0-1512 GCF_002878395.1 Capsicum annuum | reverse complement strand
TGGTTGTGTGTTGTATTGAGGTCAGGTCAGGCCTAGCCCCCTCTGCCTTTTTTTGCTAATACGACATGACTCAGAGCTCGTCTGGGTAATTGATTTAAGAAAAAAACAGTATCAATTCTAGTAATTATTGTCACACCCCTTTTTTTCACTCCCAAAAAGAATTGACTTTTAAGTTTCTAAAGGGTTTTATTATTAAAGTGACAAAAGATGAAAATTGTTTCGAAAAAAGATTCATTAGTTTAAAAACTTAGAGTCGCCACTTGGCATAAATCAGGTGTGCCAAGTCACCCGTGGATATCCTTTTTCAAAACGGTTTTGACTCTATAAAACTGATCTGCGAACAGAGATTCTGGCTAAGGAATTCTCTTGACCGAGGGAAAGGTGTTAGGCACCCCTCGATTCCGTGGTTTGACCACGGTTGCTTGGTGGAGTATATCGGCTAATTTGGACACTATGAATGTATAAACCACACCAAACATAAATAAAACTATCAATCAAGCAAACAAATTCAAAACAATGTCCAATCCAATTATACAGTCCAAAATAGAAAAAGAATGCGAAAATGCAAATCCTATTCTACCCTACACTAATTTTATACTACGCTCCCATGCTACCCGATGCCTCGGGCCTTCATCACGGACGTCCTCCAAATACAAAATACTTCGGGGCATTTCCCGGCGAATAAATACAAGTGATCGTGGGGCATTCCCTGATTAAATGAATACATTTCCAAATACAAGAACTAAAACCAAACCGTTCAACTCAAATTCACATTCAAACAATCAACAAGAAAACTTATTCCTAAATTTTTGCCTACCCGAACCAACATTCGCCTATCCATTTCAACATATCATAATTTTATCACATTCTAACAATATTCATGCTCATTGCTAATTAAAAAAAACAACAATAAACCAAAGCTAATCTAAATTCAACTTTTTTTATCAATTTCTCAATTGGGAAAAAGGGTCAAATATGCCACTGAACTATCAGAAATAACTCATTTATGCCATCCGTTAAAAGTTGGGCTTATTTATTCTATCGCCGTTACAAAACTGGCTCATCCATGCCATTACTTTTTAACAGCCGGTTTTTAAGAACAGCCTTGCCATGTGGCAGCTTATTAGAGGGCCACATCATTTTTTATTTTTATTTAAAAAAAATCTTTTAAAATTTTTTTGATCCATTAAAAAGAATCCAACCAATTTTTTGATCCATTAAAAATTAATTTGATCTATACTTTTAAAATTTGATTAATTTGTCACGATCAAACAAATATTTAAAGAATTTTTTTTTTTTAAAAATCTACTACTAAAATTTATAACCAAACGCTATTCTAATCAAGCATATAGTATGTTTTAGCATACATGAAATATTTTGTCAGCCAAATGTAAGTAACTTTTTATTTTTTTACTAAGCATAGAATGACATCATCAGCATCAGGGACGGCTCAAGCAAATTTATGACCTAAGGCAAAAATCAAACGGAGGCCTTGCGTTTTATTTTTTTATA
>NW_025825429.1:0-1196 GCF_002878395.1 Capsicum annuum | reverse complement strand
TGAAAGAAGACAAGCTCCCACGCAGGGGATAGAAAATACTAATTCCTCAGTGCTTCTTCTATCAGCCTTTGCCTTCTTATATTGGTGACGTCTGTAAACTATGACTTAGATGCAACCTCCCTCGATCAATTTCAATTCCTTCATCAATCGGTGTACGATTGAAGCATCCTTATACAATAGTGAGTAAAGAAAGTCTACTCCCGACCCCTAAAGGATAATGGATTGAATTAGACAGACATACATTTTCTTCAACACATAAATATAGTTCATCTATAATTGACTTGGGGTCAATAGACGCAGGGCAGGTTTTCTAATGGGCCCAATACCCTACTCGGGTATTGGGTCGTTCTAAGCTCATGCCTAAAATAGGATTTTGGTTTCGTTCTATCCTCGGTGTCTAGAGTGGGTTTGCACACTGGTTTCTCAAGCGGACAACTTGAGTTTGAAAATACGAAGTGTCAGACGACTCACGTGCTAATAAGCCATTCGTATTTCCAACACATTTTGGAATTGAACAACAGGGGATAGGACATCCACGAAACCCCAAAATAATTTAAATAATGCAGGGATATGCCATGAGATGCGATAGCTAATATTTACAAAATCGAAACATATAAACACATAAACATTTAATCAAAAGACGAAATCAAACATTTAGTTAGAACCCAGTTAAAGATCCCCAGTAGAGTTGCCATTTCTGTTTTGCAGAGAAATTTTGACTTTTGAAGAGAGTCGCCACTTAATTTTGAAAAGGAATTAAGAAAACTTTGTAATGTACTTAGACGATTCAAAATAGGAAAATCGTTTAAGTTAGAGATTTTAGATAAGCGGTTCCTATTAACATTTTAGGAAGGTGTTAGACACCTAAAACGTCTGCTAACTTGCGGTTATCCAATCTGTTTGAAAACATTCTTTTGCTTAATTTTGGAAAATCAATTTGTTGAAAAAAAATAGTTTATTAAGGAAAAAGTTTTTGTAAAATCAGTTTTTTAGCGCCTTAGTTAAGAATTTTAACTAGGTTCGCAAGAAAACACATAAAACAAATTAGCAAAAGTAAAAGGGAAAGAGTAGAAGCAGGACTTGAGCCATTAGGCCCAAATCAACAACCCTGTCCTAATCTATATATTGGGCTTTCAGCCCGTCTTCCACCTGTCCTAATTCTATGTTTTCGAGCCTTTAGCTCGAGTTTCGCTTCA
>NW_025825428.1:0-1819 GCF_002878395.1 Capsicum annuum | reverse complement strand
ATGAAACTATTGAAGTCATTCGTTAATTGACACAGTTGATAACACCTGTTTCACCTTCCTCATCAGCTCCTCACTATTCGTATCCTTATCCATGTCCCACTTTTATACCATAATTTTTATTAATGCTTAGTTATTTTGGTTTGTTCAGTACTAGCTTAGGTTTAATGTTGAACATGCTCTAGAAGTTAAATGATTATCTTTACTAAATTGACTCATAGTTTTGCTCTCTTTAACATATTACTATGTTGGCTAAAGTCTTTGTCTGATTATTTTGGTGATAGCCCCAGTGACCATGAATTGCATAACAAATCACTTTGGCTAGTATATTATTGCATTGAAATGGTTTTTCGATGATGCCAAAAGGGGGAAGATAAGAGGGGTGTGCAATGTTTATAATCTATTGACTAACTTATTTTATGCTAGTGTTTTATACTTTAGTACCTATAGAAGAAGATGTTTGAATGCACAAAGACAAGAGGTTTGTCATCATAAAAAAGAGGAATTTGTTGGGTACGATGTAGTTTTGATGATTGACAAACTGAAAAAGTGATATGAAACATGTCAGTCAAGATGGTTCACAGACACACTATCTCATGTAGCTGAAACTTGTAGCAAAATCATCGATGATTAAAGACAAGCATGCAAAAATCAAGGAAGGACCAGATGGGTGATTAATTTAGAGGAACTTAAGAAAATAAACATGTTCTAACTTAAAGAGTTGGAGTTTGACTACAAAACTAAGGAGACAAGAGTTGGAATTGAAGAAGGAGTCTCACTTGAAGTAGAATTCTATGCAATGAGAGTTTTGAATAAAGGAGGAGCTTGAAATAAAGAATGACTCTTTGGATAGCTGTGCTTAAATACAAGATGTATTATTAAGAATAACTTGCGCACTTACAGAGAGAGAAAAGGCTAAACACGAGCAAATTGAGAAAGTTCATAATTGAGAGAATTCTGACTGAAGATTCAAGTGCTGCCAGTACAAAGGAACAAATTGACGAACTTGTTTCACAGGATAAAACTTTACAGGTCATGATTTAGTTTAAATGTATTGTTCTTATTGAGTTGTAATTTATTGCTTTCGTAAATTGATTGTTTAGAAACAATACTGAGCTGAGTTAACTTCAAGTTTGGTATAACTCGAAGTGGGTTCAACAGTCAAGGGTGATTGTTGAGTTATAGGAATTAGAGTTTATGATTCCTAGTTGTTGAGTTATAGGAATTAGAGTTTATGATTCCTAGTTATTGAGGTATAGGAATTAGAGTTTATAATTCCTAGTTGTTGGTTACACGAGTTTTACAATCAGTCGTTGTTGAGGATCAGGGTTATTTAGTGAAGTTGGGGTTAAATCCTGTAGAGGTACAGGTCGTGGTTTTTTTACACCTTTTTGAGTCGGGTGTTTTCCACGTAAAAATCATTGTGTTCTTTACTTCTTGTTTTACTGTTTCCTTGGAATATGTCAGGCAACCCATTTCATCCACAGACAATTTTTACGTTAAAGCCACTAGCTAGTAGGGCGCGTACTCTAACATTGTACATTTCTTAAATAATTATACCTAATTTGTGTCAGGTTTAACGGGAGCCTAAACACCACAAAATACCACCTAGGTCATCCCCTGTCTATGTGGCATGCCAACTAAGTATCCACGTAGATAAAACATACTTCCACATGCCATGCACACATCTCCACTAGCTAAATTTTGTTTTGGATCCTTCAACTCACCTTCAAAAAGTTAGCGAGAGATATAGAAATTAAACATAGAGATATTCCATTTCCACCATGATGGAGAATATGTAACCTTTTTAACACTCATCAAA
>NW_025825427.1:0-1688 GCF_002878395.1 Capsicum annuum | reverse complement strand
ATTAGTATCAACAACCTTTTGCGCAAGAATCAATTCGTAAAGATCTTTATGGAAATGAATTGAAGTTTCTCGATAAAATTTATGGTTAGTTTCTGTTTAAATTATTGATACAATAATATTACAGTAAAATACAATCATACGTTACTAAATATTGAAGAATATACCTATGTGGAGGCAGACTGTACCACTTTACAAGCTAAAAGAAACTGGTGTACATCTATGTTTATATTTAGTTATGATAGTATTTTCCAATGCGATGATTTGAAAGGTCATTTCTCGTCATGTTTCAAATAATTTTTCTTGCCAGGTTCTCATGTTTATTTAATTTTTTGTAGGTGACAGAACCTACAAATTTTACCGAGTTAACAAACAAAGAATCATGGCTCTAATCAACAAAGCTGGCTGTAAAATCAGAAATGTTGTTTGGGAAGCGTGGAAAGAGTGGCTAGGTAGCTCTGAATCTGAATCTAGCAAGAGTTGTATGGTTTGTAAAAATACAAATTAGCTATTCAGAATGTGGAGGCATTGAGATTGAAGAGAGCTGGGACAAGGTTAGTTGGTCCAAAACGTTTACTCTTTTCGCTTATCTTAAAACTATTTGTTAGTATTTTTGGCAAAACTGGTTACTCTACTCATTCTGGTAATATCTAGGAAGTCAAGTTATTTTCTTTTCTCCTGTAATAACAAGATTTTCTTTTCTCCTCTTATTTCTTTCCTCTATCATAAATTCCATTATGAAATAGGAACATTTAATATAATTCATTTGAACTATATAAGATAATTTTTAGCTTAATTCAGAAAACTGAATATATGCAATTGTTGTTAGTAGATAGAATATTGATTCTAGAATACAATCCTATGCTACTCAATATGGAAGAGTCTACCTGTGTTCTATAACTGAGAAACTACTGTTAATGGACTGTGGTTATGGAATGACACCTTAATCTGGTTCAAGATTTGCAAAACAAATCGGTAGGCAGGTAAAAGAATGTTAGTTTAGTTTTTCCAACAATCTTTCACTACCTTCTTAATTCAATTATGAAGTATAGCGTTGTAATTTGTATATCAATGTGTTGTTTCTGTTCCTATCAGTTTATCGTGCTGTTATGCTGTTTTTGTTCTGTTCCTTTGAGTCGAGATCAAACATAATCTCATATTAGTAAATATGTAAGAACGTACTTGAGGGGAGGCAGACTGTTTGGTGTTAGAGTATTTAAGTAATCTTCCTGATAGTAGTTGTTTGTATCATCCTCTGCAGAGTCGAAACTAAGAAACATTCTGTTTAAATAAACATAAAAAAGCAAAAAGAATAAATTGCTTAGGTTTATTAAACACGTGAGGTATGAAAGAATAATATTACCTCCTCCTCAACTAAATTAAACTAAATTAAGTTGGCACACCAAGTAATATTGTGTTTAAATTAACAATGTAAAAAGAGAGAGATGATATAACGATCAAAAACCTGGAAATAAAATTGTTGAAATTGTGATAAAACGAAAAAAAATTAATGAAAGATGCAACTGTTTATGACGATGAACAATGAGAAAAGCTCAAGGGTTTATATAGAAGGACAGAAGGTACAAACCAAGACAAATTTGGATGTATTTTTTGGTGAAACCAAGTAGGCGTGTATGTTTTTGGTTGAAAAAAATCAAGTAGGAATCAAATTGGATTAAAAAAAAAAAGAG
>NW_025825426.1:0-1615 GCF_002878395.1 Capsicum annuum | reverse complement strand
TTTCGTGAGTCAATTTGACTAAGTTTCAAAGTTAAAATAGATTAGATCAATTTAATTATTTTAAAATTAAAATTTAAATATTCAAAAACTATATGAAAGTTACTATAAATTACAATTTTTTTTTTAGTAGTACTAGTATATATATGGGGGAAGAAATGTTAATGTTGAAGAAAAATTTGATCTTGAAAGCAATATCGAAAAATTAAATAAATCTTTAGGGTTGTTTTTTTCTAAAATGTTTGAGTGCTATGTGATTTGAGTTTTAGTGGTATCAAATTATTAGTTTGAATTTACCATTTTTTGTAATTATAATTGTCATAATTTTATGGTCTTTCGAAGGTATTTTTTTTGAATTTTGTGTGATGTGAAAAGGTCGGAAGAATTGAAAAAAGATTCTAATAATTGGCTAGAACTGTACGTGCAAGTTTTTTTGGATGTGATGGGAACTTGATGGAGGAGGAAGTGGTACTGGTGGTGCTGATGGTGATGGCAGAAGGAGAACGAAAATATTTCAAACTTGGAAACGTAATCTGTCTGAGCCACACGTTTACGTAATTTTCGTGCATGTGATGAAAACTTGACAAATGAAAAAGTGGTGGCGGTGACGACAATGCAACACGTGTAGGTTATAAGTGTATGGATAATTGCACATTTACTAAGAGAAAAGATTATGTTTAACTAAAAAAAATAATTTTGTTTTGGCTATTATTATGGATCTTTTTGCCACGTAGATCATAATCGACCAAATTAGTGCACTTAATTTGTTTACACCTAAAGTTAACAAGTTGATTGGATTAACTAGTTATAAATTACAGATACTACATTTAACAAGCAGATTATATGAATAAATACCATGGTATTAATGCTAAGTAATGTTTTGAATTAATTCTTGAGTTATAATTATGACTTAATTATGAGCCTAATAATAGTAATTATGATGAAAACCAAAGATGTTTTATTCATATTCTTATGTAAATATTAAAAATTTGATCTTTAAAAAATATAATTTCTCTTGTTATATGGCGATGAATTATGAAGTTCAAATTCACTATTCATTATGATTTCTAATTTGGATATAAATTTACATCACATATTAAAATTCAACATTTTGATGAATTTAGCATTGCATTCACTAGTATCAGAGAAAATTAATCTCTTACGTGAATACGGGATGATTATCTTAATTGTTGATGGGAACTGGCAAAGGAGGAAGTGGTAATGGCAGTGGCATTGAGGACTTGAGGAATAAGAAACGGATGGTTTGACACGCGGGTTAATGATGATACTTAATGTGGATAATTTCTCATTTACTAAGAGAAAAGATTTGGTTTGACTAATAAAAAAATTAATATAATAATATTTTTGACTATAATGGACCTTGTTGCCACGTATACTATTCCTCTACTAATTTAATCCACCTTGTTTTGTTTACATCTAAGTTAAGAACATGTTTAAATCAACTTATTAAAAAAATTGATATTGATTTTATGAATTGATAGTTACATTTTGAAATGAAAATTTGATGATATGTTTAGCTAGGAGTTCATTAGAAAATATACTATTCATACGTATCATTTTATAGAATAATTATTTGCCCTAAATCGTTGGCTTAATG
>NW_025825425.1:0-4871 GCF_002878395.1 Capsicum annuum | reverse complement strand
ATTTTCATTTTGGGTATAGTTTAGTTTGGTAACTCGTAAAGTAAATTAGTTAATTGAAAGTAATAAAGTGTAGGTACTTGAAATTTGAACTATTAATTTTGAATTTAAGTTAGCTTAATAAATTGTAAAGTGAATTAGTGACTAGAAAGTGATTAAGTGTAGGTACTTGAAATGTGAACTTTTCATTTTGAATTTAATTTAGTTTGGTAACTTGTAAAGTGAATTAGTTACTTGAAAATGATTTATTGCAGGTACTTGAAATACGAACTGTTTATTTTTAATTTAGTTTACTTTGTTAACCAGTAAAGTAAATTAGAGACTTGAAAGTACTTAGGTGTGGATACTTGAAAGTGAACCTTTCATTTTAAATTTAGTTTACTTTGATAACTTGTAAAGTGAAATAGTGACATGAAGGTGATTAAGTGTAGGTACTTAAAATGTGAACCTTTCATTTTGAATTTAGTTTAGTTTGGTAACTTGTAAAGTAAATAAGTGACTTGAAAGTGATTAAGTGTATGTACTTGAATGTGAACTTTTCATTTTGAATTTTGTATAGTTTGGTAATTGTAAAATGAATTAGTGACCTGAAATTGATTTATTGTAGGTACTTGAAATGCAAACTTTTTATTTTGAATTTAGTTTACTTTGATAACCTGTAAAGTGAATTAGTGACTAGAAAGTGATTAAGTGTATGTACTTGAAATGCGAACCTTTCATTTTGAATTTAGTTTACTTTGATAACTTGTAAAGTGAAATAGTGACTTGAAAGTGTTTAAGTGTACGTACTTGAAATGTGAACTTTTCATTTTGAATATTGCTTTTTCTGGTAATTTGTAAAGTGAATTTGTGACATGAAAGTGATTAAGTGTAGGTACATGAAATGCAAACTTTTCATTTTGTGAATTAGTGATTTGAAAGTTCGTAAGTGTGGGTACTTGAAATGTGAACTTTTCATTTTGAATTTAGTTTATTTTGGTAACTTGTAAAGTGAATAAGTGACTTGAAAGTGATGAAGTGTAGGTACTTTAATTGCAAACTTTTCATTTTGTATTTAGTTTTCTTTGATAACTTGTAAAGTGAATTTGTGACTTGAAAGTGATTAATTGAAGGTACTTGAAATGTGAACTTTTCATTTCGAATTTAGTTTAGTTTGGTAACTTGTAAAGTGAATAAGTAACTTGAAAGTGTTTAAGTGTAGGTACTTGAAATACGAACTTTCCATTTTTAATTCAATTTACTTTGATAACTTGTAAAGTGAATTAGTGACGTAAAAGTGATTAAGTGTAGGTACTTGGAATGCAAACCTTTCATATTTGAATTTAGTTTACTTTGATAACTTGTAAAGTTAATTAGTGACTTGAAAGTGATTAAGCGTAGGTACTTGAAATGCGAACTTTTTATTTTGAATTTATTTTTGTTTGTTAACTTATAAAGTGAATTAGTGACCTGAAAGTGATGATGTATAGGTACTTGAAATTAGACCTTTTAATTTTGAATTTAGTTTAGTTCAGTAACTTGTAACGTGAATCTGTGACTTGAAAGGGATTAATTATAGGTAATTGAAATGTTAACTTTTAATTTCGAATTTAGTTTAGTTTGTTATCTTATAAAATGAATAAGTGACTTGAAAGTGATTAAGTGTAAATACTTGAAATGTGAACTTTTTATTTGGAATTTAATTTAGTCTGATAACTTGTAAAGTGAATTAGTGACTTGAAAGTGATTAATTGTAGGTACTTGAAATGTGAACTTTTCATTTGGAATTTAGTTTAGTTTGGTATCTTTTAAAGTGAGTAAGTGACATTAAAGTGTTTAAGTGTAGGTACTTGAAATGCGAACTTTTCATTTGGAATTTAGTTTACTTTGATAACTTGTAAAGTGAATTAGTGACTTAAAAGTGCTTAACTGTAGGTACTTGAAATGCAAACCTTTAAATTTGAATTTAGTTTACTTTGATAACTTGTAAAGTGAATTAGTAACTTGTAATTGATAAAGTGTAGGTACTTGAAATGCGAACCTTTCATTTTGAATTTAGCTTACTTTGATTACTTGTAAAGTGAATTAGTGACTTGAAAGAGTTTAAGTGTAGGTACTTAAAATGTGAACCGTTCATTTTGAATTTGGTTTAATTTGGTAAATTGTAAAGTGTATTAGTGACTCGAAAGTGATTAATTATAGGTAATTGAAATGTGAAATTTTTATTTTGAATTTAGTGTAGTTTGGTTGATTCTAAACTGAATTAGTGACATGAAAGTGATTAAATGTTGGTACTTGAAATGTGAACTTCTCATTTTGAATTTATTTTAGTTTGGTAACTTGTAAAGTGAATTAGTGACATTAAAGTGATTAAGTGTACGTAGTAGAATTGTGAACCTTTCATTTTTAATATAGTTTAGTTTGATAACTTGTAGAGTGAACTAGTGACTTGAAACTGATTAAGTGTAGGTACTTAAAATGTGAAACTTTCATATTGAATTTAGTTTAGTTTGGTAACTTGCAAAGTGAATAAGTCACTTGAAAGTATTTAAGTGTAGGTACTTGAAATGTGAAATTTTCATTTCGAATTTAATTTAGTCTGGTAACTTGTAAAGTGAATTAGTTACTTGAAAGTGATTAATTATAGGTACTTGAAATGTCAACTTTTCATTTGGAATGTATTTTAGTTTGGTAACTTGTAAAGTGAATAAGTGACTTGAAAGTTTTTAAATGTAACAACTTGAAATGTGAACTTTTCATTTTGAATTTAATTCACTTTGATAACTTGTAAAGAGAATTAGTGACTTAAAAGTGATTAAGTGTAGATACTTGAAATACAAGCCTTTAATTTTGAATTTTGTTTACATTGAGAACTTGTAAAGTGATTAGTGACTTGAAAGTGATTAAGTGTAAGTACTTGAAATGTGAACCTTTCATTTTGAATTTAGTTTACTTCGGTAACTTGAAAAGTAAATTAGTAACTTGAAAGTGATTAAGTGTAGGTACTTGAAACTTGAACTTTTTATTTTGAATTTTTTTTAGTTTGGTAACTTGTAAAGTGAATTAGTGACTTGAAAATGATTAATTGTAGGTACTTTACATGTGAACTTTTCATTTTTAATTTAGTTTAGTTTGGTAACTTGTAAAGTGAATTAGTGACTTGAAAGTGATGAAGTGTAGGTACTTGAAATGTGAACCTTTCATTTTGAACGTAGATTAGTTTGGTTACTTATAAAGTGAATTAATGCCATGAAAGTGTTTAAGTGTAGGTATTTGAAATGTGAACTTTTCCTTTTGAATTTAGTTTAGTTTGGTAACTTGTAAAGTGAATTAGTGACTTAAAATTTTTAAGTGTACGTACATTAAAAGTGAACTTTTCATTTTGAATTTAGTTTAGTTTGGGAACTGACAAAGTGAATAAGTGACTTTAAAGTGATTAATTGAAGGTACTTGAAATGTGAACTATTTATTTTAGAATTTAGTTTGGTTTAGTAACTTGAAAAAGTTAATTAGTGATACGAAAGTGATTAAGTGAAGGTAATTAAAATGTGAACTTTTCATTTTTGAATTTATTTTAGTTTGGTGACCTGTAATGTAATTTAGTGGCTTGAAAGTGTTTAAATATAGGTACTTGAAATGTGCACTTTTAAGTTTGAATTTAGTTCAGTTTGTTAACTTGTAAAGTGAATTCGTGACTTGAAAGTGATTAAGGGTTGGTACTTAAAATGTTAACTTCTTATTTTGAATTTAGTTTAGCTTGGTAACTTGTAAAGTGAATTAGTGATTTGAAAGTGTGTAAACGTAGGTACTTGAAATGTGAACTTTTCATTTTGAATTTTGTTTTGTTTGGTAACTTGAAAAGTGAATTAGTGTCTTGAATGTGTTTAAGTGCAGGTACTTAAAATGTAAACTTTTCATTTTGAATTTAGTTTACTTTGGTAACATGTAAAGTGAATTAGTGACTTAAAAGTGATTAAGTGTAGGTACTTGAAATGTGAACCTTTCATGTTGAATGTACTTTAGTTTGGTAACTTATAAAGTGAATTAGTGACATGAAAGTGATTAAATGTAGGAACTTCAAATGTAAAATTTTCATTTTGAGGTTAGTTTAGTATGGTAACTTGTAAAGTAAATTAGTGACTTGAAAGTTCATAATTGTAGGTATTTGAAATTTGAACTTTTTATTTTGAATTCAGTTTAGTTTGGTAACTTGTAAAGTTTGTTAGTGACTTGAAAGTGATGAAGTGTAGATACTTGAAATTTAAACTTTTAATTTTGAATTTAGTTTAGTTTAGTAATTTGTAAAGAGAATTAGTGACTAGAAAGTGATTAAGTGTAGGTACTTGAAATGCGAGCCTTTCATTTTGAATTTAGTTCACTTAGATAACTTGTAAAGTGAATTAGTGACTTAAAAGTGATTAAGTGTAGATACTTGAAATAGAAACCTTTAATTTTAAATTTTGTCTACTTTGATAAATTGTAAAGTTATTACTGACTTGAAAGTGATTAACTGTAGGTACTTGAAATGTGAACCTTTCATTTTGAATTTTGTTTAGTTTGGTAACTTCAAAAGTAAATTAGTGACTTGAAAGTGATTAAGTGTAGGTACTTGAAATGTGACCTTTTTCTTATGAATTTTTTTTTTATTTTGGTAACTTGTAAAGTGTATTAGTGAATTGAATGTGATTAATTGTAGGTACTTGAAATGTGAACTTTCCATTTTGAATTTAGTTTAGTTTGGTAACTTGAATGTAAATTAGTGACTTGAAAATGATTAAGTGTAGATATTTGAAATGTGAACATTAAATTTTGAATTTAGTTTAGTTTGGTAACTTGTAAAGTGCATAGGTGGCTTGAAAGTGATGAAGTGTAGGTACGTGAAATGTGGACCTTTT
>NW_025825424.1:0-1121 GCF_002878395.1 Capsicum annuum | reverse complement strand
TCAAAATGTTTTAAAAGTGTTTATCATAGAAGTACCTTAAGTATTGACAGATTTCTCGATATTTTTTATAAAATTATAAGTGATACCTTTTTTTTTTATAGGGATTGAGCTAACAAATGATGAAATGAAAAATCGTTGTCTGCAAAAGTTGGATAATTTATTAAAAGATAGTGGACGAAGTTTTCAGAATTTTTTAGCAATGCCAAAGCCAACTTATAATGCAGAACAACTTGATGTTACCAATAGACTAATCCTTGAGGAATTACGTTACAATAAATGCTCTCTATCCAAAGAACATGAGAAACTTCTGAATAAATTAACAGAGGAGCAAAGGTCAATTTATGACAGAATCATAACAACAACAGTGAAGCGCAACAAAGGAGGTTTTTTCTTTTTATATGTCCATGGAGGAATTGGAAAGACTTTTATATGGAGGACTTTGTCTTCAACAATAGGATCTAAAGGAGATATTGTTTTAACAGTTGCGTCTAGTGGAATTGCATCACTTTTATTATCCGGAGGTCGAACAACGCATTCAAGATTTGCTATACCACTCAATGCAATTGAAGATTCAACATGTAATATAAAACAGGGAAGCCCTCTTGCAAGTTTGATAGTGAAGACAAAGTTAATTATTTGGGATGAGGCACCAATGATGCATAGATATTGTTTTGAAGCTCTTGACAAAACTTTAAGAGATATTCTTAGATTTGAAGATATATCTAATTTAGATCGGCCATTTGGAGGTAAAACAGTTGTACTTGGTGGGGACTTTAGACAAATTCTACCGGTCATTACAAAAGGTAACAGACAGGATATTATAAATGCTACCCTTAATTTTTCATATTTGTGGGTTGACCGTCATTTACTAAAGCTAACAAAGAATATGAGGTTAGAAGGTAATCCTGAATCATATTTGAATGCTCGAATAGAATTTGCAGATTGAATTTTAGCTGTTGGAGATGGTATGATTGGTAATTCAGTTGATGGAATTGGAAATGTTCCTATACTTGATGATGTTCTTATTAGTGATTATGAAGATCCTATTTCTGCAATTGTCAACAGTACATATCTAGATTTTTATTCACATTGCAGTGATGTAACATACTTACAGAAAAGAG
>NW_025825423.1:0-1602 GCF_002878395.1 Capsicum annuum | reverse complement strand
TGATGTCTTTTTAAAATTATATTATGTACTTATCCATAAAAATATATGAAAATTCTAATTTATAAAGTAACAACAACAAACCCAGTGTATTCCCACATAGTGAGGTCTGGAGAGGGTAAGATGTACGCAGTCCATACCTCTACCTCTAAAGAATTAGAACGGCTCGAGACACGGAATAATAAACAAATTCATAGTAAAGCATGGAACAAGATGGCATAACATAAATACGACACCCACAAGTAATAGTAAATAGAGAAAAGTAACAGATTCGTAATAAAGCATGAAACAAGGTATCATAACAAGAATAATATCCCCACCAAGTAATGCCCTACACTAGCGACCCAAACTGACCCTAGCCTTCTGCCCTAATTCGCGTCCTTCAGATCTTCCTATTTAGGGTCATGTCCCAATGAGCTGTAACTGCTCCATGTTCCGCCTAATCACCTCTTTTCAGTACTTCTTCAGCCTACCCCTACCCCGCCTAAAACCATCCAAAGCTAGCCTCTCACACTTACGAATCGGGGCATCCATGCCCTTTCTTAGCACGTGTCCGAACCATCTCAATTGGACTTTCCGCATCTTATTCTCCACTAGAGTCACACCAACCTTCTCCCTGATAGTCTCATTTCGAACTCTATCCCCCCTAGTCAGCCCACACATCCAACGCAACATCCGCATTTCTGCCACCTTCATTTTTTGAATATGGGAGTTCTTAATTGGCCAACACTCCTCTCCATACAATATGGCCGGACGGACTGCCACCCTGTAGAATTTGCCTTTAAGCTTGGTCAGCATCTTCTTATCACACAACACCTCCGAAGCGAGCTTCACTTCATCCATCCCGCCCCAATACGGTGCGAGACATCCTTGTCAATCTCACCGTTACCCTGAATCATGGACCCGAGATACTTGAAACTATTCCTCTTACATACCACCTGTAATTCCAACTTCACTACCACCTCATTCTCCAGCCTCACGTCATTAAACTTGCATTCCAAATATTCTGTCTTGCTCCTACTCAACCTGAACCCTTTAGACTCAATAGTTTGTCTCCACACCTCTAATTTATCATTCACACCCCCCACGTCTCATCAATCAAAACTACATCATCTGCAAAAAGCACACACCAAGGCACCTCTCCTTGAATACGCCGCGTCACTACATCCATCATCAAAGCAAACAAAAAGGGACTAAGAGTAGATCCCTGATGCAATCCTGTCAAGACAGTGAAATGCTTCGAGTCTCCTCCCGCCGTCCTCACCTGGGTTTTACCTCCATTATACATGTCCTTAATTGCTCTGATATATGCCATCGGGACTCCACTCACCTCCAAGCATCTCTAAAGCACCTCCCTGGGACTTTGTCGTATGCCTTCTCCAAGTCAATAAACACCATATGCAGGTTCTTCTTCTTTTCCCTATACTGTTCCACCAGCCTCCGCACCAGGTGAATTGCCTCCGTCGTCGAGCGGCCAGGCATAAATCCAAACCGGTTCTCCGAAATAGACACTATCCGTCTCAGCCTAACCTCGACCACTCTTTCCCAAATCTTCATAGAGTGACTCAATAACTTAATACCCCTATAGTTATTGCAACTCTGAAT
>NW_025825422.1:0-3469 GCF_002878395.1 Capsicum annuum | reverse complement strand
TTAAAGTCCATATACTTAACCATTTTCGAGTGACAAAATATCAAAACAAACCTACTTTAAAAATAAAAAAGCCGCTTTAAAGTAACTACAATTAACCATTTTCATGTGAGTAAGTATCAAAACAAAACCATATTCAAAACATAAAATCCCCTTTAAAGTCCCGACACTTAACCATATTCATGGAACTAAGTCACCAACCAATCCACGTTCAAAAAACAAATTCCTCTTTAAAGTCCCTACACTTAACCTTTTTCAAGTGACTAAGTATAAAAACAAAACCAAATTGAAAATAAAAAATCCCCTTTATAGTCTCTGCTATTAACTATTTTCAAGTGACTAAGTATCAAAACAAAACCACATTCGAAACACAAAATCCCTTTAAGGTCACTACAATTATAAGTTTCAAGTTACTATGTCACCAACCAAACCATATTCAGAAGGATAAATCTATATTAAAGTCCCTACACTTTACCAGTTTCAAGTAACTAAGTCACCAACCAAACCACATTCAAACCATTAAATACTTTTTAAAGTCCCTAAACTTAACCATTTTCATGTGGCTAAGTCACCAACCAAACCACATTGAAAACTAAAAATCCCTTTAAAGTCCCTACACTTAACAATTTTAAAGTGACTAAATATCTAAACAAACCCACATTCAAAACAAAATAGCCCTTTTAACGTACCTTCAATTAACCTTTTTGTAATGATTATGTATAAAAACAAAACAACATTCAAATTACAAAATCTCCTTTAAAGTCACTACACCTATCCATATTTAAGTAACTAAGTCACCAACCAAACCACATTAAAAACATACAATCCCCTTAAAAGTCCCTACACTTTACCATTTTCAAGTGACTAAGTCACCGACCAAGCCACACTCAATTAATAAAATCTTCTTTATAATCCCTACACTTAACAATTTTTATGTAACTAAGTAACCCACAAAACGAAATTTAAAACCAAAAATCACCTTTAAAGTCCCTAAACTAAACTATTTTCAAATGATTAAGTATCAAAAAAAACCACATTCAAAATAAAAAAATTATCTTTAAAGTTCTTACACTTAACCATTTTCAAGTGACTATGTATCAAAACAAAACCACATTGAAAATATATAATCCCCTTTAGAATCCGTACACTTAACCATTCTCAAGTAACTAACTCACCAACCAAACCACATTCATAACAAAAAAATCCCCATAAAACTTCCCACATTTATCTATTTTCAAGTGACTAAGTATAAAAACCAAACCTTATTTAAAATACAAAATCCACTTTAAGGTTCCTGCACTGAACCAGTTCCAAGTTACTAAGTTACAAACTAAACCACATTCAAAACACAAAATCTCCTTTAAAGTCCCTACAATTAACAATTGTCAAGAGACTTAAGTATCAAAATCAAACCACATTCAAAACACATAATACCATCTAAAATTCCTATACTTCACCATTTTCAAGTAACTAACTCACCAACCAAACCAAATTCAAAACAAAAAATCCCCTTTAAAGTCCATATACTTAACAATTTTCGAGTGACAAAATATCAAAACAAACCTACTTTAAAAATAAAAAAGCCGCTTTAAAGTAACTAAAATTACCCATTTTCATGTGACTAAGTATCAAAACAAAACCACATTAAAAACATATAATCCCCTTTAAAGTCCCTACACTTAACCATATTCATGTAACTAAGTCACCAACCAATCCACATTTAAAACACAAAATCCGCTTTAAAGTCCCTACACTTAACCATTTTCAAGTGACTAAGTATAAAAATTAAACCAAATTAAAAATAAAAAATCCCCTTTATAGTCTCTACTCTTAACTATTTTCAACTGACTAAGTATCAAAACAAAACCACATTCGAAACACACAATCCGTTTAAAGTCCCTAGAATTATCAGTTTCGAGTAACTAAGTCACCAACCAAACCACATTCAGAAGACTAAATCTTATTTAAAGTCCCTACACTTTAATAGTTTCAAGTAACGAAGTCACCAACCAAACCACATTCAAAACAAAAAATACTTTTTAAAGTCCCTACACTTAACCATTTTCAAATGACTAAGTCACCAACCAAACTACATTGAAAAGTAAAAATCCCTTTGAAGTCACTACAGTTAACCATTTTAAAGTGAGTTAATATAAAAACAAACCCACATTCAAAACAAAATAGCCCTTTTAAAGTACCTACAATTAACCATTTTCTAATGATTAAGTATCAAAACAAAACCACATTCAAAATACAAATCTCCTTTAAAGTCACTACATTTAACCATATTTAACTAACTAACTCACCAACAAAACCACATTAAAAACATACAATCCCCTTTAAAGTCTCTACACTTTACCATTTTCAAGTGATTAAGTCACCAACAAAGCCACACACAATATATAAAATCTTCTTTAAGATCCCTACACTGAACAATTTTAATGTAACTAAGTAACTAACAAAACCACTTTTAAAACCAAAAATCTCCATTAAAGTCCCTATACTAAACTATTTTCAAATGATTAAGTATCAAAACAAAGCAACATTCAAAAAATAAAAATGCCCTTTAAAGTTCCTACACTTAACCATTTTCAAGTGACTATGTATCAAAACAAAACCACATTCAAAATACATAATTCCCTTTAGAATCACTACAATTAACCATTCTCAAGAAACTATCTCACCAACCAAACCACATTCATAACAAAAAATTCCCATTAAACTCCCCACACTTAACTATTTTCAAGTGACTAAGTATAAAAACAAAACCTTATTTAAAATACAAAATCCCCTTTAAGGTTCCTGCACTTAGCCAGTTCCAAGTTGCTAAGTTACAAACTAAACCACATTCAAAACACAAAATTTCTTTTAAAGTCCCTACAATTAACAATTTTCACGAGACAAAGTATCAAAATCAAACCACATTTAAAACACATAATACCCTCTAAAATTCCTATACTCAACCATTTACAAGTTATTAACTCACCAACCAAACCAAATTCCGAACAAAAAATACCCTTTAAAGTCCCTATACTTAACCATTTTCGAGTGACAAAATATCAAATATACCCACTTTCAAAACAAAAAAGCCGATTTAAAGTAACTACAATTAACCATTTTCAAGTGACAATGTATCAAAACAAAACCACATTTAAAATACATAATCCCTTTTAGAATTCCTACACTTAACCATTTTCAAGTAACTAACTCACCAACCAAACCACATTTAGAACAAAAAATCCCCATTAAACTCCCCACAATTAACTATTTTCAAATGACTAAGTATAAAAACAAAACCTAATACAAAATAAAAAATCCCCTTTAAGGTTCCTTCACTTAACCAGTTCCAAGTTACTAAGTTACAAACTAAACCACATTAAAAAAGCAAAATCTCATTTAAAGTCCCTACAATTCACAATTTTCATGAGACAAAGTGTCAAAATCAAACCACATTTAAAACAGATAATACCCT
>NW_025825421.1:0-1029 GCF_002878395.1 Capsicum annuum | reverse complement strand
TTGGAATTTTCAATTTCTAGACTCTAATAGTGTTAGGGAACAAAGATTTAATACTAGAAACACACAAAACACACATAAATCAAGTGTTTCTGAAAGACCCAAAAAACATGAACAGTAACTTTTTTCTTTTTTCTTCTTTTTCACTTTTTTTTTTTAATTTACAAGATAACAATTCCAAGATTGATTTTGTTGGAACAAAATCAAACCCTTCTTTGATACCAAATGATACAAGAACAGCCCACAAAGTTAAGGACAACACAAGAAAACAAGAGGAATAACAACACAAGATAACAAGAACCAACGATTTTCACTAAAACAAGAACAAACTAGTACATGAAAGTAAAGATAGGTAATGAGACATACACTATTACAAGACTAAAGAACCCAAGGATATCTCAAATCCAAGGACCTCTAAAACTTAAAATAGTAACACCACACTTCTACGAAGACACAAGAGGGAATCCACCACTCAAGCACCAACGTTTTTAGCCAATTTTGCAACACAAGTGAGTACCACACTTGTTCTTGCCCTAGTTTCGGTTACAACTCCCTCTCTCTATAGAGAATAGTCTTTTAATAACATTAAACAACTAAAGAACTAAAGACCTAAAACTAGTCTATTTATAGACTTATTACAAACATAAGTAAAATGTCCCAAAAACCCTTAATGAAGGGAAGACAAAAGGTGCCTATGGAGTGTAGTGTATGGCCCATTCTTGGTGTGTGATATGGTGTTCCTTTGCACTTCACTTGACGCTTCGAGTCTCGGGTTCGATGCACACTCTCATAAGTTCATCTCCGTGATTATTCTTGTATCAATGAATCTAGAAAACCTTCATTTTCCTTATAGTTTGACAAAAAAATTGTAATGCAGGACCCACCACGTGAGGAAGTTCACAAGGCAGTAAATGACTGCAGAAGAGCTGGGATCAAAATCATGGTTATAACTGGAGACAATAAATCCACTGGTGAGGCCGTTTGCAGGGAATTCAGTTGTTTTCTCATGGTGAGAATCTTAGGGGAAGTAGT
>NW_025825420.1:0-1961 GCF_002878395.1 Capsicum annuum | reverse complement strand
TTTGGTAGCAAAGTGTGCAACTTGTCAACAGGTTAAGGTGGAACACCAAAGACCTGGTGGTACATTGCAAGAGTTTGGTATCCCGAATTAGAAGTGGGAAGAGGTGAACATGGCTTTTTTGGTTGGTTTACCCCGATTGTGACTCATTATGATTAAATTTGGGTTATTATAGATAGATTGACTAAGTCAGCGTATTTCCTACCAATTCATACATCCTATATAGCTTAGGATTATACTAAGTTGTATATCTGAGAGTTAGTTAGACTGCATGGGGTTCCCTTCTCTCTCATCTAAGATAGGTATACTCAGTTTGCTTCCTAGTTTTTGAGGGATTTTCAGAAGGGTCTTGGAACCAAAGTCCATCTTAGCTCAGATTTCCACCCTTAGACAGATGGTCAAGTAGAGAGGACCATTCAAACTCTAGAAGATATGTTGAGGGCATGTACTTTTGATTTCAAGGGCATTTGGGATGAGAATTTTCCATTTATTGAGATTGCTTATAATAATAATTGTCATTATATCATTTAGATGGCTCTATTTGAGGCTCTTTATAGAAGGAGATGTAGATCAACCATAGGTTGGTTTGAAGTGGGAGAGGATGCTCTGATTTGGTTTGACAAAATGTTTAAAGCTATGGGGAAAGTTAATTTGATTAGAGAAAGATTGAAAATGCCCTAGAGACATCAGAAATCCTACATTTGAAGATGCATCAGAAGATTTCATCCGTGAAAGGGGTGAAAAGATTTACCAAGAAGGGAAAACTTAGTCCCTGATAGGTTGGCCCTTTTAGAATTGTGAGTCATGATGTGAAAATAGGTTATGAGCTTGATTTTTTTGCAGATTTGTCAGCTGTTCACCCTTTGTGTCACGTCTCTGTGCTTAAGAAAAGTATTGGTGACTCCACTGTTGTAGTTTCTTTAGAAAGCTCAGACGTTCAGAATAGTCTTTCTTATGAAGAAATTCCAATTGAGATTTTAGATTATTAGATCTATAGACTAAGGAAAAAAGAAGTTCCATTGGTCAAAATTCTTTGGTGGAATCATTCAAATAAGGGTGCTACTTGGGAAGCAGAAGCAGATATGAGAGCCAAGGACCCTCACCTTTTCTCCGCAAACTCAGATGTAGCTGAAGGTAATACTCTTCCTTGATTCAATTATTTTCTAATCATACGTTACATTCTAATATATAGTTGTCCTTATGTAAGTTCATGAACACCTAGATTACTCAAAAGCTAACAATGATTTCGATCAAACTCGCATTTTATTTCAGTTGTGTATGCTATCTGAAATTCTCATATTCCTCGGATATTTCAGCTTAACTAGCTACATTCGAGGACAAATATTTCCAAGTGGGAGATATTGTAATACCCCGCTATTTTTCCTAGATTAAATTCGTCCATAGAATATTAAGGGATAACTTCCAAAAAAAATACTATTTATTTCATGTGGAATTACTTACATTAAGACATTCCATTTCGTAGCAATTGAATAAGCTTTCCAATGATATAATATTCACCTAAATCCGATAACCGTGTAAGAAATTATGACTATTTTAAGTTTCAATCATAAAGCACCGTCATTTGAATCGTTAGCACTTTATGGATCCGTATAAATTTCCATATGTCCCATTCCAGTGGCCCTCCACGATATTGGCGCATCGCGGAGAGGGTCAACTTCCCCTTTGTCAATTTCCAGAGGTCCAGTGCGATAGTGGTGCACCTCGCTATGTGCCAAAATGGCATTCCAAAGGGGCACCGCGATGTTTCCGCATCACAGAGTCTGCCCAATTTTCATTAGTGAATTTCCAGTGAGCCACCGCAATAGTGGCGCGTCGCGATGACCACCCAAATCAAGAAAATACATATTTTCCAGTTTCGTATAAAAGTTAATAGGGGTATTTTGGTAATTTTCTAATCCCCAATCCATCCAAAAACAAGAGATTAATCATATTTGAGAGCACTT
>NW_025825419.1:0-4197 GCF_002878395.1 Capsicum annuum | reverse complement strand
ATGAGAAAATCTACAACTTGTAATACTTATTACATAGTTTTTGAATATAAAATATCGAGTTAATCTAATCTAATTTAACTTAAAAAACGAGTCAATTTGACTTCTGAAAAGGAAAACACGACAAAGAAAGTACAAATTAATGGTATAAAATTCAAAATTTATGATCAAAAGAAGGAAGATTATTTATTTTATATATGCAAAAAAGGACAGTATGGTATACCAAAACTCCTCCTATGCATGAAATCCAGGGAAAGGCCCGACCACAAGAATCTATTATACACAACCTTACATTTCTGCCGGAGGCTATTTTTATCAAATAATCAATTCACCTCTTATCATAGAAATACACTTATAATTACTTTACAAGTAACTTAATTGTGTAAACAATTTTCATAGTGCCCATATTTTTCTTGTTTGTTTTTTTAAAGTAGTTTGGGTCACATATATTTCAGTGACAAAAAAAAGGGACCAAAACAAGTACAACAGTTTGTTTGTTAGTTAACTGTCGGTGGATTGGATTAACCTTAGATTTTCCAACTTGCTAATTCTCTCGAAACTTTTTTGAGTCAAATTTTCCTGCACAACTAAAAAAGAATATGGATATAAAGCCAATCTAACGTTACATCACACCCAAAAATAATGATTATATATGTAAGAATAGAATTTCATGTTTTTATCCTTTATCTATAATAGAAACAAAGAACTTCATGTGTTTATTCTAAATTGTCATAATTATGGTTTGAGCTAAATATCAGATGATTAGACACACAAGTTGTACCATCTGTTACCTACTAATTTTGTGCTTGTTAGTGTATAATACGGGTCAAAGAGCCATCTTAGCACTCGAGGACATAAAGACGTGAGGGAAGACCCGAGCTCGTGGGTTTGCCTAACCAAGGAATAAGCTTTGAAGTGTAGAGAACAAGTCCCAATACTCCAAAGCTGTCCAAGAAGCCAAACCCTTTTGTTTTGGCTCATTAAGGGCCTTTTGGTCATTTATGTAACAAGTGTTGTCCTAACCTATAAATAGAACAATTAGGTCATTTTGTCATTTAAACTTTGATGATATGTTTTGAGAGAACCATAGAGTGTCTTGCAAGGTGGAATCCTTGTGTTGGTAGCTTGCTTAGAAACGTTGGTTGCTTGGGGATTCCGGTTCCCTTGAAGTCACATAAGAGATAGGTTTATGTTGTGTGTGGTATTAAAGGTCCAAGAGTGGAATAAGCTCTTGGGTTGTTAATATTACATCTCCATTTTTCTATCTTTCTATCTTTACTTTGTTCTAATCATTGGTGTTCTTGTTCTAGTATTGTAACCTGTGACTTGTTGTCATTGTTATATCCTTGTTGTTGTTCATCTGATCTTCATATTGTTGTTGTTAATCTTATTTTGGGTTGGCTATTTCGGTGTTAAAACGCACCCTTTATCTCGTCATTATTGTTGTTATTGTTGAATCCGAGTGTGGTCTCTAAACGGTCCCTGAATCTTCGGATTTGTGGACTGTTTTGAGTGTGTTTTCTTGTCTTCTTGATAATTCCGGTATCATTTGGTATCAAAGTCATCTTTGGTTTTGTTCCTACAACACCAATCTTGGCTCTCTTGGTTGAAAATTTTAAAAAAAAAAAAGTTGAAAACTGAAATTTCCAAAAAATTGCAAAATTGTCCATTTGGTGTTCTTGGCCGAAAATTGTGTTATTGTTGTGTATTGGCCAAGAATTTTTTTTTGTTTAATTGTTTCTAAGTGTTGGCTTTCTTGTTCACTAACATTTTGAGTCTAAAATCTAAACTTGAGCTTGAACTTGTTGGAGTTGTTGTTGTGAACTTGAAGAGTGGCCGATTGTTGTTTTTCATTGTGATCTTAGCCGTGACTTGTTGGCGTTATTGTTGTTATAGGTGAATGTTTAGATTGTTGAGTTCTTGGTGGTTGATGAAAATGTTCTTGATGTTCTTACAACCTTCATAACTTGATGAATAAAGTGACTACTAGATCTTAAAAAGGAGAAAACTTGTTAGTCTTGTAAGACTTATAATCATCCATCAACTAGTAAATCACTTCTCAACAACTTTTCTTGTTTTAAGGACCTTGTTTTAGGGAACTAGTGCAAAAAGTCAAGTCTTTCATTCTTTTGAATTTGAAGAGGATTTCAAGACTTGTTTCCCTCCAAAACAATTCCCACCAATTTCAAATCACCAATTGTTCAAGACTTTCAATTTTGGAAAATAAAAAAATTGTAAGGCCGCAACCAATACGTGACTGCCACATCACTGTTACTGTTCACACAACAAATTTTGGCTCAAATTTGAATTTTCTTAGTTTCTTATTGTTGGTTTCTAGTTTCGTTTGTTGACTCTAATAACTAATCGACAAGCTAGTACTCCTCTACTAGATTGTAAATTAGTTTTTGAATACGCTTCTTCGTGTTAACGTTGTTTGTTTTGTGCTTTTCTTGTTTTTGAGTCATAGTATCTTTTGAGTCGTTTCAAATAAGAATCTACTCCGACCTCGAGCCACAATTGGGACCAAGTAACCTCATTGGAGTATAAGCGAGTTATCAACGCTTGTGAGACCAATAGAGAGAAAACGTCAAAGTGTGAAAGTGAGGAATTGTGGACTGTTTTGAGTCGACTCGTGGACTGATTTTTGCTAACATTAACGTGTTATTGTTTTTTATTATGTTTTAGTGTTCTTAATAGGTACTATGACATCGTGAAAGGTGACCATGAACGATTTGATCGCTGCCATAATGGGTATGAAATATGACCTTAGTAGTCGAATGGAGAGAATGGAGAGAATAATGGACCGAGTGGAAGGATAAATGGAAGGGACGGAAAGCTCTCTTTATAAGGAGTTGGATAACTTGATAGAGCAACCAAGCCTTCCTAATCAAGTTCCCGTGAGTAGACATGCTCCACATGAGCTACAAGGTAATCAAACTAACTCTTGCACTCTAGTGAATGAGGCTAGTAGCCAACTAAGTGTGAATGATAGTTTGCCTTTAGGTGAGCTGAATGTGCCTCCATTTGGTGATGATAATGTACAACTTGAGATTGTGGAAACACTAGTTGATCCATCTAGTGTTGGAGCCATTGTGACAAGTGATAGTACATTGTCTTCTGGAAGTCATAAAGACCAACTTGTGTGTAAAAATGGTGATATTGAACATGTTGGCCGATTGACTAAGGATGACCCTCTAGTTGTTTTTGTTGTAGATCATGTTAGTATAGAGGGTGTCAATGAGTGTAATGGTGGTAGTCTTGGGGAAAGAAAGTATGTCCTCCACCAGTGTCCATGGACACTCTACCCCTTTGATCTCGGTGACCATTTGAAATATGATGTTGATTCATTTCAAACCATATTCGGGAATGACGTGTGTGCATTGTGTGGGCATAGTTATGTTGATGCTAAGCATGTCTTGTATGTAATTCGGGTTTCCTGTGATTGGTGTGTCATTTTTGAGAACCCGATGAATGTTTGGTTATATGTGAAATTTGAGCCACCTTGGCATGATGCTATGATTGATTATGCTAATCCTAACCCTCATACCTTGAGGAACTTGTGTTTGCTTGTCCTTCCTATTATTTTGCAAGGTTTGGATTAGAGGACGAATCCTTTCTAAGGAGGGGAGGATGATACAGGTCAAAGAGACATCTTAGCACTTGAGGACATGAAGACGTGAGGGAAGATCCGAGCTTGTGGGGCTGCCTAACCAAGGAACAAACTTTAAAATGTAAAGAACAAGTCCTAACACTCCAAAGTTGTCCAAGAAGCCAAGCCCCTTTGTTTGGGCTTATTAAAGGCCTTTTGGTCATTTATGTAACAAGTGTTGCCCCAACCTATAAATAGAACAATTAGGTCATTTTGTCATTTAGACTTTGATGATGTGTTTTGAAAGCACCATAGAGTGTCTTGCAAGGTGGAATTCTTGTTGCAAGTTGGAATCCGTGTTGGTAGCTTGCTTAGAAACATTGGTTGCTTGGGGATTCCGGTTCCCTTGAGGTCACGTAAGAGATAGGTTTATGTTGTGTTTGGTATTAAAGGTCCAAGAGTGGAATAAGCTCTTGGGTTGTTAATATTACATCTCCATTGGTGTTCTTGTTCTAGTATTATAACCCGTGACTTGTTGTCATTGTCATATCTTTGTTGTTGTTCATCTGGTCTTCATATTGTTGTTAATCTTACTTTGGGTTGGCTGTTTT
>NW_025825418.1:0-1230 GCF_002878395.1 Capsicum annuum | reverse complement strand
TGTTTTCACATAAAGGACTGTGTTCAAAACTTTGTATTTATGTTAATGTTGTGGTTAACTAATAGGACTATCAAGTACATTATTGTTCATTACTGTCAAGTTAATTTGTATTTAAACTACTAATGTGGTTGATTTGTAGGACTAACAAGTGATTTATTTTTCATCACTGTCAAGTATATTTGTATTTAAGTTAGTAATGTGGTTGACTGGTAGGACTAGCATTATTGTTCATTACTGTCAACTTATATTAAGTACTCTATTTTAATTTGTTTGTCTGGTTTAACTTGAAACAGAATTTAACAAAGTGAAGAACATTTTGAAATCTTGTGATCTTAAATTTAAACTGTATATAATGATCAAGATTAGTGTTTTGAAATATGTACTAATGACTTCAAAATGATCAAATGTCATCACTTGAGAAGTGGATTAGTGACTAGAAAATAGTTTAGTGTGGTTACATGAAAGGTTAACTTAAAAAGGGTTAAGTATAATGACTTGAAATGTGAATTAGTTATTTGAAAATGATTAAGTGTGGTGATTGGAAATGTGTACTAGTGACTTGAAAATGGTTACATGTAGCGACTTAAAGTGTGAATTAGTTACTTGAAAATGGTCAAGCGTAGTTACTTGAAATATGTACTAGTGAGTCGAAAATGGTTAAGTGTGGTGACTTGAAAATGTTTAAGTATAGTGACTTGAAATGTCAATTAGCTTTCTAAAAATGGCTTGAGTGTAGTGACTTGAAATGTGTAATAGTGATTTGAAAATGATTAAGTATAGTTATTTGAAATTGTGAACTTGTGACTTGAAAATGATTAAGTGTAGTTATTTGAAATTGTGAACTTGTGACTTGAAAATGGTTAACTCTAGTCAATTGAAATGTGTACTAATAACTTGAAAATAATAAAGTATAGTTACTTGAAATATGATGTGTCTTGAAATGTATATTAGTGACTTGAAAATAATTAAGCGTAGTGACTTGAAATGTATACTAATGACTTTAAAATGATTAAGTGTAGTGACTTGAAATGTGTACTAGTGACTTGAAAATAGTTAAGTGTAGTGACTTGAAAATGGTTAAGTATAGTGACTTGAAATGTGTACTAGTGACTTGAAAATGATTAAGTGTAGTTACTTGAAAGTGGTTAAGTATAGCGACTTGAAAATTGTTGAGTATCGTTATTTGAAATGTGAAAGTAGTTACTTGAAAATGGTTAAGTATAGTGACTT
>NW_025825417.1:0-1325 GCF_002878395.1 Capsicum annuum | reverse complement strand
TCAAGTCTTCTCGCAAACAACTTTACACTTTGTCCTTCAACTTTTTTTTGGATCTATTTTACTCTTTTTAGTGTTTAAGACATGAGTTGAAGAGAAGATCAAGATGATCACAACAACACCACCTTCAAGAACACAACAACAACACACCAACAATGGACACTTTAATGTCCAAACACAAGCCGTAACACACGGCCAACTTCAAGAACAGCAAGTCACTTATCATTAAGCTCAACTTTAGATCTAGACACCTTTTGTCTTGATGAGAAAGAAACCAACACAAGAAACAAACTAGACAAACAAAATTTTGTAGATCTAACTACCAACTTTCGACCAAGGTAACAACACAACACAATTTTCTCGACCAAGAACAAGATGGGCAGATTTCTCTTTTTTTTTTTTTGGAATTTTTCAGATTTCAGCAATTTTTTTTTTTTAACTATCAAGCCAAAGATTGATTTTGTTGGTACAAAATCAACCACAAGTTTTGATATCAAATGATACAAAGCTAAGTGTGTATCAAGAGATTCAAGCCAACACAAGAAGCAATAATAAGAACAACAAAGTGCTAGAGAATCAAAAGAGGCCACACACGGCTTCACTAGGCTTCAGCACTTGTTTTGACAAGAAAAATGAGTTTACAACAAGAACAACAAATAAAAATTTTGCTAGTGAATCGAAAGAGCCCCACATGGCTTCACTAGACTTTTAGATTCAACAACACAATGTTATCAAGATTACAAAAAGTATAGAAACTAAGGGTGTTAAATAGGCCGGGTTGAGTCAACCCGGAACCAGCCCATTAAAATTAATCGGTTTATGGGCCGGGCCTGGCCGGGTTGGGGTTAAGTGGGCTGGATCAATTCCGGGTTAAACAGTAAAATTTTTAAAATATAATCGTGACCCAGCCCACTTAACCCAACCCAGTCTAACCTACCTAAACCCGATCAAAAATAATAAAAGCAAATTTCAATATACACTATATATACCCACCTATATACATTTTAAATACGTTAAACAATATATATACACTATATATATAGTATATACTACATTAGAATTTAAAAAATATATAAACATATACAAAATTACACATATATACGTAACATTCAATATATACGACTATACGTACTACTTTAAATAAAATATATACTGCAACATATGTATACTACAATATATATAAGTATATATATAGAGTTATATACTAATTTATAAAACATATAAACATGTATATGTTAAATATATACGTCTATAGAAGATATATAGACATATATGCGCACCATTCAATATATATGTACTACATTAAATAAAACATATACTACAATATA
>NW_025825416.1:0-3843 GCF_002878395.1 Capsicum annuum | reverse complement strand
CGTGGTTTTTGGTACTCATACTACACTTCTGCATCTTTTTCTGATGCAGATCCGGCACTAGCAGTCGCCGTTGACGTGGTTTTTACCTTTCAGTGCTGGTTTTGAGCGGGGTGAGCTTACTGTCATCCGAGGCTGATCCTCCTCTATCTACTTTAGTTAGTCTTTTTCACTCGAGACTACTTGTGTACTTTGTATATTTTTGTCTAGTACTCTGGGTACCTGTTAGTAGTGACTCTAGAACTGACCTTATCAGGTCTTGGAAGGGATTCATTTGTATAGTTGGTCCTTTTACCTCCTCTTGTTTTGATATAATACATATGCTCTCTTCTTAGTTTTCACTTATTATTGTGGTTGTTATTATCATACACGATTTTTTATTTTGTCTCTGCCTATTAGCCCATTACCTATCAATTCGGGCTATGGTTTGGCTTACCTATTGGTGGGATAAGGTAGGCGCCATCATAACTTGAAAAATTGGGTTGTGACAGCTTGGTATCAGAGCGTAGGTCTTACTGATATTGTTAGTACTGGAGCCGATGTTTAGTAGAGTCTTGCGGATCGGTACGGAGACGTCTTTATCCTATCTTTAGGAGGCTACAGAGCATTTTTAGGAAAAAAATCTCATTTTCTTGATCTATTTTGTGCGTTGAGTCTGGGTTGGTTATAATTTTTTAATTGGTTCACTCTTTATGCAGATGGCTAGGATACGAGGTTCGAGAGTAGGGGGTAGGGACCGTGGGTCCACTCTAGAGTTCTATCTTAGGGTCGAGGTCGACCCAGATATCAGGGATAGGGTAGAGCAGCAGCCCCTATTCGAGATCAGGTTAGGAATCCAGCACCTGATCCTGTTATAGCTTCGGGAATTGAGATAGCTCCAGGTATTCCTCCACATCAGTAGGTGGGCCAGAGGGAAACCTAGGCTCCACCTGGCTTTATATCTTTTTCAGTTATTTGGGATACATTAGTTCAGTTATTGGGGTTAGTTGGCGGTCCACCAGTTGTGAGAGCTCAGCCAGCAGCGCAGGGTGGTGCTGATTTAAGGGCACAGCCTACGGCAGCGGCGCCTAGGGTAGAGGTTCCGCCAGCACCAGTAGTCCCATAGCCGCCAATAGCCCATCCACTTATGTCGGCAGAGGAGCAAAAGATGTTGGATCAATTTGTAAGATTGACTCCACCCAGGTTTGTCGGGATCCCGGGAAAGGATGCTTATGAGTTCTTATCCAGTTACGAGGAGCGGTTGCAGAATTTAGGGTTGGTTGAGGCGCGAGGAGTAGACTTTGTTTCTAATCTTTTTGACACAGTAGCGAAGAGGTGGCGGAGAGGTTATCTTGATTCCAGGCTAGCTGAATCTCCCCCAGTGACTTGGAATTAGTTTTCCAAGGCTTCCTTGGGGAAGTATATGCCTCATAGCATGCGTGAGCGTCTCCGGGATGAGTTTACCGCATTGTGGCAGGGTTCTGTTAGCCACACACCGATGGGGATTATTTTGTACATCCGGGCTAGGAGACTGATATCGAGGGGTTGTGAGTCATTTCTTGTATATATTTGGGATATTAGTACTGAGAGTCCCCCACTTGACTGTCCCTGTTGTTCGCGAGTTTTCTGATGTATTTTTGACAGACCTACTTGGCCTTCCTCCTGAGCGTAATGTAGAGTTTATTATTGACCTCGAGCTTGGCACCCGACCTATTTCTATGGCTCCGTATCGTATGGCTCCTGCTGAGTTCAAGGAGCTGAAAAATTAGCTTCAGGATCTTCTGGGTAAGGGATTTATCAGACCGAGTGTATCTCCTTGGGGTGCTTTAGTTTTGTTTGTGAAAAATAAAGATGGCTCCTTGCATATATGTGTATCGACTACAGGCAGTTAAATAAGGTGACGGAGAAAAATAAATATCCTATGCCTCGTATTGGCGATTTATTTGATCAGCTTTAGGGCGCGGTAGTGTATTCTAAGATTGATTTGAGGTCCGGTTACCATCAGCTGAGAGTTAGGGTTGCGGACATCCCTAAGATAGCCTTCAGGACTCGTTATGGTCATTATGAGTTCCTGGTGATGTCTTTTGGGTTGACCAATGCTCCAACAACTTTTATGGATCTGCTGAATCGTGTGTTCAGGCCATATTTGGACTCTTTCATGATAGTATTTATTGATGACATTTTGGTATATTTGAGGAGTAAGGAAGAGCACGAGCAACATTTGAGGATTGTACTTCGCACTTTGAGAGACCACGGGCTATATGCCAAGTTCTTAAAGTGTGAGTTTTGGCTTGAGTCAGTAGCTTTCTTGGGGCACGTAGTGTCCAAGGATGTTATTATGGTGGACCCAGCCAAGATTAAGGCTATTTACAGTTGGGCTAGGCCTACGTTACATTCTGAGGTTTGCAGCTTTATTGGGTTAGCAGGTTACTACAGGCGGTTCATTGAAGGTTTTTCTTTTATTGCAGCCCCTATGACTAGATCGACCAGGAAGGAGGTTCCGTTTTAGTGGTTTGCAAGTTGTGAGGCGAGCTTTATAAAACTTAAGAAATTGCTTACTTCAGCTCCTATTCTGACTCTTCCTGTTGAGGGCGAGGATTTTACTGTCTATTGTGATGCTTCTGGTGTTGGTTTGGGGTGTGTTCTGATGTAGCATGGTCGTGTTATTGCATATGCATCAAGGAAGTTAAAAGTGCATGAGCGCAACTACCCCACTCATGACTTAGAGTTGGCAGCGGTAGTATTTGCACTTAGGATTTGGAGGCATTATTTGTATGGGGTCCGCTGTGAGATATTTATTGATCACCGCAGTCTTCAGTATATTATAACTTAGAAGGAGCTTAATTTGAGGCAGCGCAGATGGATTGAGTTGCTAAAAGACTATGATATCTCTACTATCTACCATCCAGGTAAGGTGAATGTGGTAGCGAATGCCTTGAGTTGAAAGTCAGTAAGTATGGGTAGCTTAACTTTCATTTCAGCTTCTCAGTGGCCGTTGGCTTTGGACTTTCAGTCCTTAGCTAACATGATGGTTCATTTGGATATTTCTAACTCTTGGAGAATCATTGCTAATGTTGAGGCTAGATCCATCTTGTTGGAGCAGATTTAGAGTTGTCAGTTCAAGGATGACAGGCTTCGCAGCCTTCGAGAGCAGGTGTTGAGGGGTGAGTCTCAGCGGGCTACCCTAGATTCTGAGGGTGTCTTGAGGTTTGACGGTCGTATTTGTGTTCTAAGGGTTGGAGATTTGATCCAGTTGATTCTTCGTGAGGCTTATAGCTCCAGATACTCTATTCACCCCGGGATAGCTAAGATGTATAGGGATTTAAGGCAGCATTATTGGTGGAGTGGTATGCGAAGAGATATAGCAGGGTTTATGGCTTGATGTCTTTGTTGTCAGCAGGTAAGGGCTGAGCATCAGAGACCTAGTGGATTGCTTCAGTACCTACCCATTCCCGAGTGGAAATAAAAGCGAGTTACTATGGATTTGATAGGTGGATTTCCTCGTACATCGTATGGTTTTGATAGAATTTAGTTCATCGTGGATCAATTGACTAAGTCTGCACATTTTATCCCCATTTGAGCTTCCTACAGTGCCGAGAGGTTAGCTCGTGTTTATATTCAGGAGGTGGTTTGCCTACATGGGGTTCCTGTGTCCATTATTTCTGATCGAGGCTCTCAGTTCACTTCTAGCTTTTAGAGGGCATTTCACAAGGAGTTAGGGACCTAGGTTGACCTTAGCACAGCCTTTCATCCCCAGACTGATAGACAGTCAGAGCGGACTATCCAGGTTCTAGAGGATTTTCTCCGTACTTGTGTGTTAGATTTTGGAGGTCAGTGGGACCAGTTTCTACCTTTGGCAGAGTTTGC
>NW_025825415.1:0-1695 GCF_002878395.1 Capsicum annuum | reverse complement strand
TTGACAGTCACATTAGATATGCACGCAGATTGAAATTCTGTTTAAGTGAGATATCCCAAGTTTCAACCCCCTCGTGCCATAAAATTTAAAGTTCATCGATCAAAGGTTGCAAGTAGACATCTATTCCGTTTTTTGGATTACGCGGGCCAAGAACAACACAATTCAGAGATATATAGGGACTAGTCATCAACATTTCAGGAGAAAGATTGTAAGGGGCGATAAATACATGCCAACATGAATATGGCGCAGTACCAACTAAAAAAGTAGATAAGCCATCCGCGCATAATCCCAAACGAATATTTCATGGCTCAGCTGTAAAATCTGGATAAGTTGCATCAAAATAATTTCAAGCCTCTCCATCAGATGGATGACACATAACACCAGTGGACCTTCTATTTTCACTGTGTCATCTCATATGAAGAGCTGAGCTGTTTGAAGCATACAACCTCTTCACCTTGGTATTAGAGGTATATAATGCATCGCCTTAATAGCAATTTTATTTCCACTAGAACCACACTTATATCGAGGGTGCTGACAAAACTTACAGGATTCTGGGTTAGCATTTTTCTTAAAGTATAACATGCAACCATTTTCACATTAATTAATTCTAACCGAGAAGAGACCTAACTTTGACACCAATCTTTTTGCCTTGTAGAAAGAATCAGGAACCTCAAGTTGGGGTCAACTAACTCTTTAATAAGGTCTATCATTGAGTCCATTCCTCCTTCAGCAATATTTCAGTCAAATTTAATACTTAAATAGTCTAACAGTAACAAACAAACGAGAGTGCGGACACCCGTCAAACAAAGGATGGCTAGCAGTATGCAATTGTTCATAAAATTTTCCCGCTTCGCTATTAGGAACATCTTCGACATTTTCCCTAAAGTCGCCCCCATGTTGCATCCCAAAAGCATCGTGCACCATTTCTGTCATCCTAGTATCTTGATATTCATTATGCCCTGCAGGCCTACTACTTTCTCCAACAACAAAGTTATTTTGCGCAACATCACCATGAATACCATGCAATATTAAAAAGTCCTCGTGAAACCCCCTTCTATAAAGATGTTCCTTTACATCTTTTTCATTTACAAGATTTATACCATCACATCTAACACAAGGACAACGAATAGCCCAAAAACGTGTCCAAACATCAGGTGTCGTAGCATGTTCAACAAATCGTTTGACACCTTCAACAAACTCCTCCCTAATACCCATTCTATTATCATTATTCCGTTGATATATCCAGCTATAATTAGGTTACATCTACGCAATCAATTAGATTCAAATAATTAGATCAAGTCACAAAAATTTAATTATCACCAAACATAACCACATTAAAAAAAACACCTTTAAAGTCCCCACACTTAATCATTTTCAACCTACCAAGTCATTAAACACAACCATATTCAAAACAAAAAATCACCTTTAAAGTCCCTACACGTAATCATTTTCAACCTACTAAGTCACCAAACATAACCACACTCAACCTACCAAGTCACCTTTAAAATCCCTACACTTAATCATTTTTAACCTACTAAGTCACCAAACATAACCACATTCAACCTACCAAGTCACCTTTAAAATCCCTACACTTAATCATTTTCAACCTACTAAGTCACCAAACATAACTACATTCAACCTACCAAGTCACCTTTAAAGTCCCTACACTTAATCATTTTCAATCTACCAAGTCAC
>NW_025825414.1:0-3679 GCF_002878395.1 Capsicum annuum | reverse complement strand
TGTTTCCACATTATTATGTCATATTATACAGTGTACAGTTATAAATATCAGTCATGGGTTAGCTTGTGGTCCTTTGGGGTCATGAGCATCGTGTAGCATTTCGGGTACTAGATTCGGGGTATTACAAACTTGGTATCAGAGCCTAAGGTTCAATAGTGTCCTAGGAAGTCTTAAAGCTGCATCTAGTAGAGTCTTATACATGGGTGTGTTGCGTTCCACATTTATGTGCAAGAAGCTATTAGATGTTTTAAGAATAGTTTCCCCTCTTTCAGTATTCATGTCGTGCCAGTGAGCATAATCTCAAGTAAATCTCTCTGTCTAATCCATTTCTTCCTTTATTCTACAGAACATGCCTAAAAAAAACAAAAATCAATCAGCCCCTCAGCCCGAAGAACCTTTGGGCGATCATGTTTCTTATGCGGAGTTAAGGGCTGCATTCATAACTCTTGATCAATCAGTCGCCACTCAGAATAAACGACCAACAGTTATTCTGGACAACCCAGTGGCCAACTCAGCCGCAGCTAGGATTTGGGACTTTACCCGAAGGAATCCTTCATTTTTCCTCAGGTCTAAGGTAGATGGAGACCTTTAGGAATTCATTGATCAGGTTTAGAAGGTGACAAACATCATAGGGGTGACTACTATTGAGAGTGCTGAGCTAGCTACATATTAGTTATAGGATGTGGCTCATACTTGGTTCAAACAGTGGAAGTCAGAGAGGTCAGATGATGCAGGTCCTATAGAGTGGGAGGATTTTGTCACTGCATTCTTAGACAGATTCTTTCTCCAAGATCTTAGAGAAGCTAAGGTGTTAGAATTCATCAACCTCAGGTAGGGAAATGTGATGGTGAAAGAGTATTCTATAGAGTTTACTCAATTAGCCAGATATTCCCCTCATGTGGTTGCAGACAGTAGAGCCAAGATGAGTAAGTTTGCTTCAGGGGTAAATGATAGTGTAGTTAATGAGTACAGATCCGCCATGCTGAATAGTGACATAACTTTAGCTAGGCTTATGACTCATGCTTAGCAGATAGAAAAGCAGAAGATTAAGCAGAGGAAGAAGTAGAATAAGAGAGCGAAGACAGGTAGTTTCAACTTCGCTCAGCCTAAATCAGAAGGAGAAAATCGTTCCCAGTTTTATCCTAAGTCATCAGTTCCAGCTCCTTTTTCAGCCAATTCTCCAGTTCCTAAGTTCAGAGAGGGTAACAGAAATGGAGTGCCAGGCTCTAAGTCCAGGGCAGTGTTAGCAGTGCCCGCACCTATCCTCTTTGCCAGACTTGTGGCAAGCACCACCAGGGTGATTGCAGAGCTGGCAGTGGTATTTGTTTTGGATATGGCAAGCCAGGCAATAGAGTCAGAGACTATCCTCAGCTAGGTCCTCAGGATCAACAGAATCGCTCCTCAGCTCAGTCCGATTACCCATATCAGCAAGGTTCCACCTTCAGTGCTACTAGTGGGCAACACCCAAATCATCTCTATGCTCTTCAGACTTAACAAGATCAGGAAAATTCTCCTGATGTAGTTACTGGTACGTTACATATATTTCATGTGCATGTATACGCTTTGCTAGATCCAGGAGTTTCTTTGTCTTTTGTTACTCCCTATATAGCAGGCAATTTTGGTCAGTCCCAAAATTTTAGTAGAGCCCTTTTCAGTCTTTACCCCAGTGGGCAAAACCATCATAGCCCGACGGGTATACAGGACCTGCCCAGTTATGATATTTCAGAAAGTCACTTCTGCAGATTTAGTCAAATTAGAGATGACTGATTTTGATGTCATTCTCAACATAGATTGGCTTCATTCCTATTATGCCATAGTCGACTGCAGAAATAGAATAGTCCAGTTTTAGTTTTTGAATGAACCTATCCTAGAGTGGAAGGGTAGTGTATCCACTTTTAAGGGCCAGCTTATTTCCTACCTTCGGGCAAGGAAAATTATATTTAAGGGATGTGTCTATCATCTTGTTCATGTTAAGGATTCCAGTTCCGAGACTCCTAGTCTTGAATCTGTCCCAGTAGTGAATGAATATCCAGATGTCTTTCCCGAAAATCTTCCAGGAATTTCTCCCAAAAAGAAAATAGACTTTGGTATTGATCTTCTTCCAGACACTCAGTCTTTATCTATTATGCCATACAGAATGGCACCATAAGAACTCAGAGAATTGAAAGAGCAGTTGAAGGATCTCTTAGATAAGAGATTCATTAGACCCAATGTTTCCTCGTGGGGCGATCCAGTATTATTCGTGCATAAGAAAGAAGATTCTCTCAAAATATGTATTGACTACCGTCAACTTAATAAGGTTAGGTTAAGAACAAGTATTCTCTTCCCAGAATCGATGACTTATTTGACCAACTTTAGGGAGCCAGCTATTTCTCTAAGATAGACCTCAGGTCTGGTTATCATCAGCTCAGAGTTAGAGAATGTGACATTTTGAAAATAGCTTTTCATACTCGGTATGGTCACTTCGAATTATTAGTTATGTACTTTGGTCTTACCAATGCCCCAGTAGATTTTATGGACTTGATGAACTGCGTGTTCAAGCAGTTCTTGGACATGTTCGTTATAGTCTTCATAGATGACATTCTGGTCTATTCTCACAGTGAGAGAGATCATGCAGACCATCTCAGAATAGTACTTCAGACTCTCAGAGATCATCAGTTATTTGCCAAATTTAGTAAGTGTGAATTTTGGCTAAGGTCAGTAGTATTCCTTGGTCATATCATTTTTGCCGATGGCATTAGAGTAGATCCTCAAAAGATCGAAGAAGTAAGAAACTGGCCTCGCCCTGTCTCTCCATCAGATATTAGGAGTTTGTTAGGTTTGGCTGGCTATTATGATGGTTAATTAAAGGGTTTTATTCTATTGCATCCCCTATGTACAGATTAACTCAGAAGAAAGTCAAGTTTCAATGGTCAGATCCTTGCAAGAAGAGTTTTCAAGAGTTGAAGACTCGACTCAACGCAGCTCCAGTCTTAGCTCTTCCAGGTGGTTCAGATGGGTTCGTAGTATATTATGATGCATCTAGAGTAGGTTTGGGTTGTTTCCTAATACAACATCATAAGGTCATAGCCTACGCCTCCAGACAGCTTAAACCCCATGAGAAGAATTATCATACTCATGATCTTGAGTTAGCAACCATAGTATTTGCCTTGAAGATTTGGAGGTATTACCTATACGGAGTCCATATAGATGTCTTCACAGATCACAAGAGCCTTCAGCATGTCTTTTCTCAGAAAGATCTCAATCTTTATCAGAGAAGATGGTTAGAGCTCTTGAAAGATTATGACATGAGTGTTTTTTATCATCCGAGAAAGGCCAACGTAGTGGCTAGCACTCTTAGTAGAATGTCCATGCATAGTGTTTCTCATGTTGAGGATAGTAAGAAGAAGTTAGCTCAAGAAGTACATCAACTTGCCAGACTAGGCATTCGCTTAGTCGATTCCTCAGAGGGTGGTGTATATGTTCAGAGTAGTTCAAAATCATCTCTAGTTTCCGAGGTGAAAGAAAAGCAAGATAGAGATCCCAGCCTAGTCAAGTTAAAAGAATCAGTTCAGGATAAAAAAATAGAGGTTTTATCCCAAGAGGGAGATGGTGTTCTTCGTTGCAGGGTCGTATCTGTGTTTCAGACGCAGATGACATAAGGCAGTGAATTCTTGTAAAAGCCCATGGTGTGTGCTAC
>NW_025825413.1:0-3179 GCF_002878395.1 Capsicum annuum | reverse complement strand
ACTTAATCAATTTCAAGTCACTAAGTTACCTCCCAAGTCACCAAACTAAACTACATTCAAAACAAAAATTCACATTTCAAGTACCTAAACTTCAACATTTTCAAGTCACTAAGTCACCTCTAAATAAAACAAACTAAACCACATTCAAAATGATAAATTGACCTTTCAAGTACCTACACTTAATCAATTTTAAGTGACTAATTCACCTCACAAGTTACCAAATTAAACTACATTCAAAACAAAAATTCCTTTTTCAAGTACCTACACTTAATCAATATCAAGTGACTAAGTCACCTCCCAAGTTACCAAACTAAACTACATTCAAAAAAAAAAAATTAACCTTTCAAGTACCTACACTTAATCAATTTCAAGTGACTAAGTCACCTCATAAGTTACCAAACTAAACTACATTCAAAATAAAAATTGACATTCCAACTACCTACACTTAATCAATTTCAAGTGGCTAAGTCACCTCACAAGTTACCAAAATAAACTACATTCAAAACAAAAATTCACCTTTGAACTACCTAGACTTCAATATTTTCAAGTCACTAAGTCACTCCACAAATTACCAAACTAAACTACATTCAAAACAAAAAATTCACCTTTCAACTACCTACACTTAATCAATTTTCAAGTGACTAAGTCATCTCACATGTTACCAAACTAAACCACATTCTAAACAAAAATTCACCTTACAACTACCTACACTTAATCAATTTCAAGTGACTAAGTCACCTCCCAAATTACCACACTAAACTACATTCAACACAAAAATTCTCATTTCAAGTACCTAGACTTAATCAATTTCAAGTTACTAAGTCACCTCACAAGTTACCAAACTAAACTACATTCAAAACAAAAATTTTCATTTCAAGTACCTACACTTAATCAATTTCAAGTCACTAAGTAACATCACAAGTTACCAAACTAAACTACATTCAAAATAAAAATTCACATTTCAAGTGCCTAAACTTCAACATTTTGAAGTCACTAAGTCACCTCCCAAGTCACCAACCTAAACTACATTCAAACAAAAGTTCACATTTCAATTACCTAAACTTAATCAATTTCAAGTCACTAAGTTACCTCCCAAGTCACCAAACTAAACTACATTCAACACAAAAATTCCCATTTCAAGTACCTACACTTAATCAATTTCAAGTCACTAAGTCACTTCACAAGTTACCAAACTAAACTGCATTCAAAACAAAAATTTCCATTTTAAGTACCTACACTTAATCAATTTCAAGTCACTAAGTCACCTCACAAATTACCAAGCATAACAAAATTCAAAATAAAAAGTTCACATTTCAAGTACCTACTCTTCAACAAAATTCAAAATAAAATTTCACCTTCGAGTAACTATACTTAATCACTTTCAAATAACATATTCATTTATAGTATAAGTCTAATAATTAAACAAGTGTAATAAAGCAAATAAGTAAAGGCTTCGCATGTCCGCCTCACACCATATAATCATCACAAAATTTCTATGGCTTTCAAAGCCTTCTACAACTAACAACCCCAAACTAAACTACATTTAAAGACTTCATTATAACAAATTAGAGAGAAATCAACTTACCTTTGCTTGGCCTAAATTAAAGAGAAAGAGATAGGATATCACCAAAAAAATAGCAAAGTAATCCTATTTCCGAATTCGATGTCAGGCCCCAAAAGGCCATGAGTGGCACCCACATTAATTTCCTGTGGGAGAACTATTTAAATCGAACCATTACTCAATCACTTAATCAATATTAAGATGATATTATTATAAATCAACATAATAACAATAATCTGGAGCTAATCATTATTAATGCAGAAGTCAAACAAACTACTTAATAAAAACCCCAAGGCCCAAAAGTCATTGTACAAGAACTACGAACAAAGATCATGTCTAAAGAGATATCCAAAAATAAAGTAAATAAAGAATATTTCATTGCCTGAAAGATGGACAAGAACAAATAAGATGACCCATGGCAACCTGGAGGCAAAGTGCTCACCCTTGGATCAAGATCTGCTATCAAACTCTAGAGGTAAAGTCATATCTGAGCCTCTAGAACACTTTCTGCACTCAACAAAAGAAGAGTACAAGGTAGTATCAGTACAAACCACTATGTACTGGTAGGTATCATAGGCCAACTCAATTTAATAGCATGTACACAACATAAATTAAATAACAAGTAGACAGACATCGTCACAGAACAAATATTTAATAAATCAACAATACAACAACAACGGGTCAAATAGTGCTCACAAACAAGTCACATAACCATCAAGAGTATCAACCATACTGTAAACATCCACAGAATCAACACAAATATGTACACACATGCTATGGGACTTATTTTTTTCCAAATAGTCATGACCTGTAGGGAACAATCTATGTTCATGTACCGTACCAGCGTGGTACCCGATCCAACATATACATATTCATACCAGCGTAGTACCTAATCCAACATATATATATCTGTACCAGTGTGGTACCCGATCCAACATATACATATCCATATCGGCATGGTACCCAATCCAACATATATATATTTGTACTGGCGTGGTACCCGATCTAATATATACATATCCCTACCGGCGTGGCACCCAATCCAACATATATATATATTCGTACCGGCGGGGCACCCGATCCAACATATACATATCTGTATCGACGTGGTACCCGATCCAACATATACATATCCGTACCGGTGTGGTACCCGATCTAACATATACATATCCGTACTGGTGTGGTACCCGATCTAACAAACACATATATTATCAATGTCAAATTTACACAACCTCACAACATACAACACAATGTACCAAGTTCATAAGTACACTTAAAGTCATAAGATAATTTCATCAAGAAAATTTTCAATAATAATTTATACACACATTAACAATCCAAACATCAACAATTTCAAGTATGTACGAATACCAATTAACAAATATCCAATTTAGGAGAATACACACAATTAAGTCGAGTCTAAACTCTAATTAAACCGTAACCTACCTCAATCGAAGAATCTAGATGCAAGCTAACTTACGAAGGTCTTTCCCTTCGACAAAGTCTCTGAAAGATCAATATCTATTCAAAACATAATCTTCATAAGAATACAAATCTAATGACACCCGTATCGTTACATTTATTTTGACGTGAAAATATAGTCAAATCTTAATTTCTC
>NW_025825412.1:0-1253 GCF_002878395.1 Capsicum annuum | reverse complement strand
TCATTCATTCGAAATAAAAGCTCATTTGCTCGCAAATCAATAAGCACACTTCCTGTTGCGAGGAAAGGTCGACCCAAGATTATGGGCACCTCAAAATCCACCTCACAATCCAAAATAACAAAGTCTGCAGGAAAAATGAAGGTAGAAACCTTTACTAATACATCATATAAGATACCAACAGGTCGTTTTACCGACCTATCTGCCATTACAAGCCGCATATTGGTTGGTGTAGGATCCCCCAACCCGAACTGTCTATAAATGGCTAGTGGCATCAAATTAATGCTAGCCCCTAAATCATATAAAGCCTTAGCAAAATCTAAAGATCCAACCATGCAAGGAATAGTGAAAGTACCCAGATCTGCCTTCTTCTGTACCAATGACCTCGTGGCAATTGCACTGCAATGATGAAAATTATCTGCCAGTTCATAGCTCCCTGCCCTTTTCTTTGTCAAAAGGTCCTTTATGAATTTGGCTCAACTTCTACAGAATCATCACAATCTATTTCAAGAACATTCTCCTCTATACTATCAACCACAGGCTTGCCCTTGGATGAATTTTCCAACACCTTACCACTCCTGGTGGTAATAGCCAAACATGATCCATCTTTCCTTAGATTTTGCACAGTTTCACTTGGTAAAGTGCTAGCTTTTATTTGATTGAATGCCACTGAGAGTTGACTCATTTGTTGTTCCAGCTGTTTTATTGAAGTGGAATGCGAGTCAACCAATTGATTCATTAAGGACAAATCATTTTTTACCAGCTACTCCCGTGTTAGTTGCCTCCACTCCTTTCAACAGCTTAGCCATCATGTCCTCCATGGACATCTTCCCAGAGCTAGGTGCAACAGCTTCATGATTTCCAGGAGGGACGTACAAACCGCTCTTGTCATTCTTATTCTTCCAATTCCCTTGGTCTCGGTCCTTGTATCTAGATTTTTTATAATAGTTCCTACCTTGATTTCCTTGGACATTGCCTCGGAAACCCCCCTGATTATTTAAGTAATTTGTTTCCTCCTCAGAATCAGAGTCATCTCTTCCCTATGATACAATAGCTTTGACCTTTTCTATCTTCCCTGATAATAAATGCTTAGTAAAAAGGTCCATCTAAGTTTTCATATGAGCCATATCCTGGTCACGTTCCTCTTCTCTTCGCCCTATTCTGCCGTCATGCCAATAGATATAGTAGAGCTTGCTACCTCAGAATCCTTGGTATGCTAAGCTCTACTCTGCTTTGTCATACGATCCAGCATATCA
>NW_025825411.1:0-1350 GCF_002878395.1 Capsicum annuum | reverse complement strand
GGTGATCCTCATTTTTCGTCCACAATCGAGTACAAACTCGATATTATTTTAAGAGTATAAAAAAAAATGACCAACTTGATTCTTTTTTTTACTCTTCTTGGATAAGTATGAACATGAGAAATCACCACCTTAATATTTGTTTAAGTAGTTTTTACTTGCACAACAATGTAACCCTCTCAATGTATTTGAACTAAAAGGATCAATACAACCCCTCACTTGACATATTGAACATATGAAGTAAAAAAAGTTGACTTGATCTTTTTGTACTAAAGAAACATATTAACTTTCCTTTTGATTTCATATACCAAAGAAAAATATTAACTTCCCTTTTAGTTTCATGTGCCAAAGGAAAAAATATTAACTTTCCTTTTGATTTCAAGAAAGAATTAAAGTCACCTCCAATAAAATCTCCTCAATATGGTAATCTTTCAACTGATTGGCAATTTGAATTTTCCAGGAATTCTCATCTTCTAATTTCACCACAACATTCCTTGTACACAAACTGAAAATTCTTCATAGGAGCCTCTATATAAGGAGATGTTATGAAATCACACCAACCACAATCTGTTGAAATCCGTTACCCTTGCAAAGACATCTCTTGGCCTTTTTGGGACCATGTATTTGGAAAACATTGTTGGTGCACCTCAAACTTTTTTTGCAGCATTGGTGGACGCCATGCAAAGTATATAACCTCCTCGCAACATCGGCGAAAGAAGTACATGGAGTGTCTTTCCCGATTTTCAACTTCAAACACTCGCAGAGTAAAAAAAATCATGTCTAACAGTAGGAATGTTCAAATGTTAAACGACTTAGTTCTGAAGAGACTAGACTTGTATTGTTGCGTCATATCCAAAAATCAATGTCAAACTCCTCTTGTATTAACAGAAATCAATTTTTGAAGTTGACGATATAAGTTGTCATGTCGTGACTCCAGATAGTATGTTCGTGATCACTCCTTTTTGCTTCTTTTTTTGTAGGTTCATGAAAAAATGCAAGTGGTGTCGATATCACACCAATCATATACAAACATTGTCTGGATGATCGGTCAGGAACCACTTGAGGCATCATTTTTTGAGTTACAGTTTTTAATGAGCAATAACTAGGTGCTTCAACCAATTTTTTGAGGATTTGGCGAGCAATATTCCCTCTCACAACTTGAAAACGGACACTCAGATCAACTCTTTTCTATCCTTGGCAAGAAAATTTATGCCTATTTCCTTAAATCTTGGCATGGAAAACTCCTTGCATCTCAGCATAGAAGATCAATGGTTGAAAACCAAATTTCATGCTAATCGACATAGATATCAGTCATGTTGAACTAAACTGATGTGTTTCTCCCAATGTTGATCA
>NW_025825410.1:0-1236 GCF_002878395.1 Capsicum annuum | reverse complement strand
TAATTCTTTAAGTTTTTCAGAAATAATTTGTTTTAATTCTTTGTATTGTTGTACTTTATTGCAATTAAAAAAGAATTTATTTCAGACGGACTACAGACAAGGTATTGTAAAATAATTGGACACAAATATCCAGATCACCAATGTTCAAGATGTAATGGAGAAGATAACATTATTCCAGAAGTACATCTAGAATAAAAGAAGACAAAATGTCAGCTGGAAAGATAAGATAAGAAGCAATAATGGAGATATAGCAGATACGACAACATCAACGGACGACAAGATATTGAATCATTTATGAAGCATTGTATAGATTTTTACGTAATTGATAAGATTGTAATGTATATAGCCTTGGACTTTTTTCTTTAGCCTTTAAAGGCTATGTATAGATTTTTTAGAATTAGGTAGCCTATAGTAACCTTTTTAACTTGTAGGATAACATTTAAAAAACATGTAAAGTTTTTCGTTCTATAAAAGAAGGCAACTGAAGGCATTGCAAAACAAGCCTTCATGCGTTGAAGCAAATACTCTCTCCATTCCACAACAAATATTTTACTCAGTTAATTAAGAAATAGATATATTTCAATGGAAAAAGCTATGAAGGAACAAACTTCAGAAATATCAAAACTACCCGAACAGGTATATTTATTTATGATTATGAATAGCTAAATTCATAATTTCCAACAATCATGATATGATAAAATAAATTCATATTAGTTACTTTATAGCAAAATTATTCGAGAAATAATATGTTAAGAAGTTTATTAGCAAAGTGAAAACGGAGAAAGATCCCTAAGAACTATGTCATCCTAAAGGTGAAATCAATGAGGCAAGAAGCCGTGGCGGGGAGTAACCAGAGTAGAGGCGCTGTTTAAGGAAAAAAATATTCGGATTACCATGTTAATAGTGACCGAAGAACATATTATTTAAGAATAATTTAGTATATAGTAATCTAAGATGACCATATTTTGTTATGTTTTGTTATGTACATGGTTGAAGGGAATATTTTGAAAAAAACAATTTTATGAAAATGAATAATTATTTATCTGATGTGATGGTAGATAAATTTAAAATACTTATTTTGTATGCACTTAAAGATATAAAAGTAGCAGATATAAGAAAAATCATATTAGAAAAAGTATTTGGTAAATATTACATGACTAGAGTAAATTATATACCATACCTACCTAACTACTCTTACAAATACTTACCATGATAAATTACATAAGATTTTTAGAA
>NW_025825409.1:0-4924 GCF_002878395.1 Capsicum annuum | reverse complement strand
CTGAAGAAACAGATAATTATGATTCGGAAAGTAGTGAAACATATACAAAAATCTGAACAAATATAGAAAAACTAGAAATAAATGAAAAACAAGAAATAATTAATAAAGAAAACTTAGAAAATACAAACACGAAAATAAACATTCTTGATAAAAAGGACGATGAAAAAATAATACCTAGTATATCAGAAATGAGAAAACATACATATTATTATAAAGATAAGTTTAAAAATATAACCTAAAGGATGAATATAACAAATGGACATCAAAACAAATAATCAATAAAAATTATAATTTCTTCAACTTAGACTGTGTAATAGATGTAAATAAAACGATACAATTATGGATAGGATATATAACAAAAGAATTATTAGACAATGGTATAAATGCAATAGATACACTAGAATATATAGAAAGAACACTAATAGGAACAACAAAATTATAGTTTTTAAATTTAACTGAAGATAGTAAGAAGGTATTAAGGCTAATAAAAAAACAGAAGGAACAACAGTTATTAAACTAACACCTATAGACATATTGAAAAATATGAAATAGCTATAAGAGATGAATTTACCAGTATGATAACAGAAGAAGAAGAACAAAACAAAGAAAAAGATACAAATAGAAATTTAATGTTAAAACTAGTATTATGTAATATGTGATATATAGATGAATATACGTGTGCATTTAAAGAATACTACTATAAGGGAGCATACAATACCGAAGAAAGTAAAGAAGTAAGAAGATTATATTTTAGTAAATTATCTAAACCATTTAGTTAAAAAAAATAATAAAGAATTGGGATGAAGCAAAAATAGTAGATACCCTAGGAGCAAGAAAATAAATTTCTACAACAATGGTATAGAAATATATGTGAAAAATATAGAGAAGAAATAAAAATGGAAAAAACATTACTAAGGAATTTATCATGTTGCAAGGATAAAATAACTAAGAAACCAAGAAAAAGCTATTATGTAAAGAAAATTTAAATATAAAAGACCATATAGGAAAAAGAAATCTATAAAAGAATATGCTTGTTATAATTGTGGAAAACTAGGACATTTAGCTAGAGATTGTAAAATGCCTAAAGACCTAAAAAAGAAACAAATATCAGAAATAAAGATAGAAAATATAAAATATATGCAAATAGATTATATAGATTACGAATTGGAAAGTGAAGATAATATATATGAAATTTCAAAAAATGAAACAGATAATGAAATAGATAGTAAATCAAATAAATCAAATGACTGAAGAAGATATAAAAATAATAACAAAGGAATAATATTTAAATGAAGAAGGAACAGATCAAAAAATAATATTTGGTAATAATATATTTGACGAAATAAAAGAAAAAGAATTAGATCTAAGTGTAGAAAACATATTTAAAATACCAACAATAAAAAACATATTTAATAGACGTAAAGAAGAATACAACGTAGTAAGCCAAAAAGAGCATATAATAGACTATAGATATGCAAAAAGTTGAGCTAGTATATCACTAGTAAAAAAAAATAATAATAAATAAAGAAATAAATGATATAAAAAGTAAAGACCCAATAAAATACATACACCTTGAAGGAACAGAAATATTAATAAAAGGATATTTTAGAGAAGGAATAGATACACCAATAGAATTATATTTAGCAGATGATAGAATTATAAAACCTATAGAAAAAAGTATAATAACTGCTATAAGAGGAAGTTTAATATACAAAAAATTTAAATTTATAATAAGTACAAATTATTCAGTAGCAATAACAGATAAAAATATAGATAAATCATTAGTATTATATTGAAAAATATCAGGAATATAATACATACTATACACCTATGATAGATACAGGAGCAGAAGCCAACTTATGTAGATATAATTGTTTACCATAAGACAAATGAGATAAGCTAAAAACATCAATAGTAGTCAAATGATTTAATAATGAAGGAAACTTAATTACCTATAAAGCTAGAAATATAAAAATATAAGTATGAGACAAGATATTAATAATAGAAGAGATCTATAATTATGAACTAACGTCAAAAGATATGCTTTTAGGAATGCCATTTTTAGATAAACTATACTCACATTTAATAATTAAAACACATTGGCGGTTTACAACACTATGTAAAACAAAGGTAGATCAAAAAGAGTTATTAATAAAATAAGGATGAAGCTGATTGGATAAAATGAAGTAAAAAAATCACACAAAAATTAAAAAATATAAAAAATACTGAAGAAACAATAGAACTAGTTATATTTTCAATAAATAAAGAAGAAATAACTATATTTTCAATAGACAAGGTAGAAATAATAAAGAAAAAATTAAAAAAATTATACAGTGAAGATCCATTAAAAGGATGGGAAAAACATAAAACTATTGTAAAAATTGAGCTAATAGATAAATATAGTGTAATAACCCAAAAACCATTAACCTAAAACTTTGATGATTTGAAAGAATTCGAAATGCATATAGATGAATTATTAGAAAAATAATACATACAAAAAAGTAATAGTAAATACAATAGCCCAGCATTTATAGTAACTAAATACAGTAAACAAACAAAAGGAAAAAGTAGAATGATTATTGATTATAGAAACCTAAATGCAAAAACTGTGACATATAATTATCCAATACCAAATAAGATATTAAAAATAAGATAGATACAAGAATATAATTATTTTAGTAAGTTCGATTGTAAATTAGGATTTTACCATTTAAAGCTAGAAGAGAAATCTAAAAAATTAACTGCATTTACATTGCCACAAGGATTTTATGAATGGAATGTGTTACCATTTGGATATAAAAATGCACCAGGGAGATACCAACATTTTATGGATAGTTATTTCAAGCAATTACCTAATTGTATAGTATACACAGATGATATACTACTATATACAAAAACTAAAGAGGAACAATTAAAATTATTAGAACAATTTGTAGGTATAATAGAAAATTCATGAATAAGTCTAAGTAAAAAGAAAGCAGAAATAATGAAAAACCAGGTAGAATTTTTAGGAATACAAATAGATAAAAGTGGTGTAAAAATGCAACAACATATAGTACAAAAAATAATAAATTCAAAAGAAGAATTAGATATAAAAAAAATTACAATCATTTTTAGGATTAGTAAACAAAGTAAGAGAATATATGCCAAAATTAGCAGAAACCTAAAGCCATTACACAACAAATTAAGAAAGGATGTAGAGTATAATTACAACGAAGAAGATAAAAAACAAGTATAGAAAATAAAAATACTTTGTAAAGAATTACTAAAATTACAATTTCAGATGAAAATAAAAAATTTACATATATAGTAGAAACAGATGCAAGTGAATATAGTTATGGAGGAGTACTTAAATATAGATATGAAGAAGAAAAATTAGAATATCATTGTAGATACTACTCAAGACCGTTTAATGAAACAAAAATCAAATGGGAAATAAATAGAAAAGAATTATGCTCATTATATAAAATTTTATTAGCATTTGAGCCATATATTGTATATAACAAGTTCATCGTACGAACAGATAACACACAGGTACGATGGTGGTTAACAAGAAAAATACAAAATTCAGTTACAACGAAGGAAATTCGGAGATTAGAATTGAATATATTAAATTTTACATTTACGATTGAAGTAATCAAGACTAACAAGAATGTTATTACAGATAACATATCAAGACAAAGCTACCCAAATTGATATTACAGAAGATGATACTCTAGAAAAGATACTCAAAACCCTAACTACGTTTTCACTGAAAGTGGATAGTATGGGAAATGAGATAGAAAAACTAAAGACTAATCAATTTAAACTGAAGTCTGAAGCTATGACTCAGATAACTCAGCAGTGTGTAGAGAAATGTCAATCGAAAGAAATAAAATTCCAGAGATAGAAGGAGACGTTGGGACACTCTAAAAAATCTATAACGTTTATCAATCTGTTTCTGCAAGTACAAGCAAAAGAGTTAGAAGGAACTCAAATATGAACTTGAATAAAATATTTGACAAGCCATTTATACCAAAAACACCAAAAGATCCTTTGTTTATACCCTCACAAACTATTATATATTTAGATAGCCTAAACCAAGAAAATAAAGCTTATAACCACATAACTAGAGAATATATCGAAAACATCCACCAGATACAAACCTACTTAAACCATAAACCCAGAGCTACAAACATTCAAGAACCAAATACAAATTATATAACCCAAAATCTACAAGGATACAATAAGTTAATTGCATTACCAAAAACTAACCCAAATCTAGTTAAAACCTGTTTCAGTTATGGACTACTCAATACTGTATATACCCAAGATGGAAGTGAATTATCTGCTATACCAGAAATATATAAAGCAATTAGCACTTACAAAAAAATAACCAAAGATAACCTATTTTTTGTAAAGTTCTATACGGCACCAGCAGAGATATTGTATGATGAAATTAAACCAGTTATACAAGTTGTGAAGATAGGAATGACCCGAGATATGATCATACCCAAAGATATTGAACAGCAAGTTGAAATACCCAAAATAGATATACTAGATTTTTATACGAATAAAAGAATTATTGGAATATCCACAATTATCCAGGAATTAGCAAATAACTACCTAAATGAAAATCCAATATGGAGTTATTTTTCATGAGACCAGCTAATGATTTGTTCAAATTCAAGAGACTTAAGACAAATAGATATGGAAGAAGTTAGACAATGGATTATGACGTTGCTCAATCCAGAAAAATGACCTACTACCAGAGCAATTAAGGAAAAATTTATTTCAAATGAGTTATTAACCAGATACTGTAAATTAATAGGACATAAATATCCAGACCATCTATGTTGGAAATGTAATGGAGAAAATAATGTGATTCCAGAAGTTCAGCTAGAATGAAAGAAGATAAGAACAAAAGAGGCCAACTGGGAGATAA
>NW_025825408.1:0-4752 GCF_002878395.1 Capsicum annuum | reverse complement strand
TTCATCATAAAATCTGGAAATTTCAGCAATCTGCATAAAAATATATTCATACTCATGTAATTTAACTTATAAAGCATTGAAAATCTCATAATCACATGAATAGCAATATGGGGTATAAACCAACTTCAAATTCATAGGAAAACATATAAAATCATGTATCTTTGTAATTAAAAATAAGTTTGGGCACAAGGACGAAAGGATTGTCCTTGTTAAAGCCCCACATACCTTAATTGATGATCTTTGATGAAAGGCTTGAATCTTTGATTCCTATTGATGCTTTGGAGAAGATTTCTTAGTGTTCTTGTATTGTGAAATCTCAATATTGAGTTATTTTAGAGAGTTAGTGGAGGAATCTTTGATTTCTTGGGGAGGAAGTAGATGAACTAGGGTTTTTGCTTTGAGAGAAATAGATGAAAATTGAATGCAAAGTGGTTTAGTGGGGTTTAATTAGTTTTTTAAGATGGACTATGGGCAGGGAAAATGACCAAAATGCCCTCTTTAAACTCCCAAACGAAACAAAAAAATGAAAGATTTTGCGAACTCGGTGGCCACTGCGATGCGCCACTATCGCAGTGGCTCACTAGAAATTGGATGAATGGGAAATGGGCTCCCTCCGCGATGCGCCACAACCACGGAGATCTTATGTTTGTCATTTTGACCACTAGTGCGATGCGCCAGTATCACGAGGTCTCACTGGAAATTGCCAAACGGGAATTTATGCCTCTCCGTGATGCGCTAAGATCGCAGGGTCTCACTGGAAATTGACAATTGTGATATTACGCTTCTCCGCCATGCGCTAAGGGCACAAATGATGGTGCTTTACGACTTAAACTTAAAATAGCCATAACTTCTTACCCGGATGTTGGATTTAGTCAAATTTGGTATCGATGGAAAGCTTATTCAATTTCTCACACAATAAAATGTCAAAATCTTGAAAATACCATATGAAATAAATAGTATTCATCTTTGTGGAAAAATCTTGACACTCTAGGGAGGAATTTACGCTAGTAAAAAGATGAGGTATTACAATATCTCCCCATTGGGAATATTTATCCTCGAATGTGGCTAATTAGACTGAAAGTATTGAGGGATCTGAGGCTATAAGCTTTCAGGCACAACTAAAATAAACTGTATGACTGAATCCCAACGTAGTGGGCTACTGAACTTATCTATGAGTGCATGAACTTTTATGAAAATAGCTATATGACTGAAATCGAAATGAGAGAGTCAACTTAGGACTAACCATTACTTTAGGTTGGATCTAATTTCATAAGGAAAGAATGAGAGATTTATGACATGAAAACTTCATGTAACTCTGGGCATTACAATATCTCCCCCTTAGGATCGGTCACACCCGAATGATACTGATTTGGTTGAATTACAAGGAAAAGACTGAGATGATACGCAAGATACTTATGAACTGAATCATGACTTAATATTTGAATCTGAAAATGATGCATGATGCATATACTGAAATGGCCATACTCATGAAATTTCAGGTAGTGAGACTGAACTAAATCGGAAGATGCGAAAACTATAGAGATTTGTCTGTCAGACTATCAGACTGGATTTCTGGCTATACTGACTGAATCATACTAAATGCTCATACCCAGATAGAGTACTTCTTCAACACATTTCTAAAAAACTCTATCGACATTAGGGAGTAAAAGACTCTGGGTATGATCTGAAGAAGACCTCTGAATAAGAGATTACAATATCGCTACCACTGTATAGCATAGAACATAGACCCATAAACCATACTCTGGGATAGAATTGAATTAGTAGTCCTTAAGCAATGCAACTTCGTACTTTAAATCTTAGCAAAACTTGTCAAACACTCCTTCAACTATACTATTCCCTTCAAATACCATACTCTCTTGATTCAACTTATAATTCTCACATGGGATTGCTAAGTCCGTCTACTAAAGTCTAAACTAAACTGAATCCTCTCACCACAGTCAGGCTTAACTCGAAATCACAAGGTACTGCACACATCATCATAATACTAGTCTAAACCATGGATCCAGTACCCCAATCATAGTCACACACCTACCCACTCTAGGATGACTCTTGTTATCATTTTAACAACTAAATCCAACCTCTTACTTGAAATCCATTAATACACCACACGCCTATCCTCTTATACACCAATCATAACGTTCAAGTTTATTTTCATATCCACACATTCACTTTTACAAAAATTCCCATAAGAGCTTCTCTCTCATATTCTCTAATACTTCTATCAATTACAACCTCCATGCACCATTCAATTCTTAGGACGATACACATAAAATATTCTCAACTAACCGACTCATACACAAGAAAATAAACTTCACCTCAAAAATTCTTTCAAACTTATAGACTTACATAAAACCAGCTTACAACAATCTTCCCAAACATAACACATTTACTATCTCTCATCCACACAATTTCTCATCATCACTATCTTGACCTGAGAGAAGATCACTAAAAGGTTAGTAGAATATAGGGTCTAAAACATAAAAGGATACTAAGCATAACTTGACACCTTATTGAGGCCCGAGGAATAGAGTATTCACGACATGGTTTCATTAAAGAGGTTAAATATAAGGACGTACATAATATAACTCTGAATTTTGCCGACTGTTAAGGGTTTTGCATGAGTACTAGAACTGAACATGTTGTAAAGCATGAGTACATGCGTCATGATCTGCATGACCTGAATTTTGGAATTCATAACTTATGGAATGGGATTCCAATAGCTGGATGAACAGGAACTCCTCTTACTAGGAATTGGGAGAGTACATGACTCTCTATAATACATATAAACATGAGCTATGGTCAGGGAATTGACATGTAAGGCATGAGTAAACATTAGAATAACTTAAGTATGAAACTTAGTACTGAGATGAGAATGGGTCGAGCCTCATCCTCTCTTACTGACTTTCTATAGTACACTGACACCACTTACTAAAATCTAGAAGTCTGACTTTGGTACTCGTTCTATCATCTCCCCCTTGGCTTTAAGCCAACACTCTAAGTCTGTGGAACTCTTACCAAATTCTAAACTAAACTACAACCATTGCACTCTAGAGCCTGGAACATAATAATACACACAAGAAATAAACTTACTCTGGAAGACTACACATGAAAGTGCAAACCTACTTTTATTACTCCCTTTCGAGGTACAACTCTTTCTTTCTATAGCCCCATTTGTCATCATATAATATCTTGAACTCTTACTAACTTAGAATCTTCATGGGTTTACTAGATCCTTATTTCACACCACCTAAAGCTTTCACTCTTACTTCTGTTTTCTCAATTTTCAAGGACTCAAACTTAGATTCTAACACTTAACACAAATATCATCAATCTCTAATAAACCAAACTACTCGTGTCATAGCTTACCAATATCACATCTCTAAACCTATATTACTAAACCATAAGAATAGAGATCATACCAAAAGGCTCAATATTTTTTATCCATAACTCATCTCTTTAATCAAGCTATTAAGAACATCATATATGTATATAACTTGTCTCCTTTAGCTTAGCAACCCAACGGTACTACTAATCACTCACAACATGTAATAACCTTAGAAAAAAATAATGTAATCTCATATCACGTTGGGCATACTTTTTCATCATACATACTACATCATACTTAATTACAGATAGCAGAACTCAAACTCTTGCATACACTATTCAAGCTTACTAGACCACTCACATACAACTAGTACCACTAACCAAGCAATCATTATTTCCTCCATAATGATCATTAACTATTCAAACTTAATATCTAGTGCTAGACATACTTCAACAACCTAATATCACATACAATTCTCTCTTCGAAGCTATGAAATAAAACATCGAGAAACATTAGTCCACTAGAATCTCATAACAACAATAACTGAACATAATCATATGGTCTATCTTATCAAAATCCATTAACACATCCTCCTTCTTACCTCATTACTATTTGCTCTTCTATACATCTAGATTACCATCACAACTCTATAATTTTTGGCTAAACTTTTTTTTATAATCTCAAGGGAAGTCTAATTTAACGATACTAAACCACCAAATACTTCATCAATAACCTATACTTCAAGCACAATTAATACCCTCAATAAATCCTCCTTACTTCAAACAAACAATAATTCTCCTTAACTAATAACTCCTTCTCTTACTTCCACTAAACTAACACATAAGAACATATCACCTTAACACGTCTCGCTAACATGCGCAAGTTTATCTCTATACTTTCTATCAATCGAAACTCCCACTTTTATCATCACTACTCTTCTATACCCATAATTCCAACTATAATAAGGTTCTACTAGAGATAAATTATAATACTGAAGTTCATAATACCCCTCAAATGCACACTACATTTAACGGTCTAGGTTCATACTATCTCTTTTCACGAGCACTGTCTATACTAAAGGAATATAAGGAACCTGAATGAATTTATAATTCGGTCTCAACTGAACAACTCTTACGGATGAGAACATAAATTTTCAACTCAAGAAACTTATCACACTAGGGAGCTTTTCTCAAGCCCTTTGTGTAACTTCTGAAACTTCTGCTTGCAAATCTGAGAGCATCATCTGGGGAGAAATTGGAACTTGCTAATTATATTATCTAGAGAATAAGTCATAGGCAAAGAATTTTGGGGTAACAAACGATTAGATTGAAGATTATGAAGGAACACCTTTACTACATGATCTAGAGTATAAAAGGAGAGAAACTTTTCTTAAATGTCTCGTAGCC
>NW_025825407.1:0-1248 GCF_002878395.1 Capsicum annuum | reverse complement strand
AAATTTATTCAAGATTCCAAGTTCCTAGTTCAAGAACTAGGAACTTGGAATCTTGAATAAATTTGCAGAATTAATGGTGAACTTTGGAGGTTCTTGATGTTGGATGTAGGAGCTTAGGGTTTTCTTTTGAGGGAATTTGATGAAATATAACATATAATGCATCTAATAGGCTTTAATATAGGGTTTGGACAGATTTTGAGTGAGGAAGAATGACCAAAACGCCCCTAAAATCAAATAATTCTCGAATCTGTCCTTTGTTGGACTGTTTCGATAGTCTGAAGTAGATCAACCATAATGTTTTACTCCGATATCCAAATTGGATGAAACAAATTCATTGGAAAGAGGACTCTTATATATTTCCATTGATATATAGTATCTCACCTAGATCATTATGTACGAGGATTTATGATCATTTGAACTTGACCCAAAAATTTGCTTTTGATAGGCTGAAGTAGATCGACCATAACTTTTTGCTCTAATAGACAAATTGGATGAAACAAATTTCATTGGAAAGAGGACTCGCAGAGATTTCCGTTGATATATAGTATATCACCCAAATCATTATGTACAAGGAGTTATGATAGTTTAAAGTTGGATAAAAAATACGCCAGGCATCAGTACTTTTTCCTGCACGTTCTACAGTTCACTACTATTCACGGTTCGATCGTAATGTTCATAACTCGTCGCTCAGGTGTCCGTTTTGGATGATCCATATATCGTTGGAAAGCTTATTCGATAGTTTATGCAATGGTGGGTCATAATCTAAGACATTCTGCACGAAAAATTTATAATTCACTCTAGAAGATAGAACCCAACACGTTTACGTGCAAAATTTCTATGAAAAATTTCCCGGGGTATTATATCATCCCCCCTTGGAAACATTTATCCTCGAATGATGGTAGACATGCCAAGATTAGATAGGGAATAGAGCATATAGCTGAAACCATTCGTTAGACTCATCACCACATCGTTTCTCACTCCGAATGCAACATAGAATGCATAAATTCAAGAAACTACAGCTGAACACATAATAAATGGCAGCTAAACTGCTGCAACTTTTATCAAAAGTGTATGATTTAAGAAAGATCGGTACCTTCAGCTCGACCGGAGTTCGCAAAAAATAGGTACGGGTACTTGGATCGCATATCCGCCTCAGCTTCCCAAGTTGTACCCTCAACAGATTGGTTTCACCACAACACCTTGACCAAGGGAACTTCTTTGTTCCTTAGTCTTCAGACACTGAAATCA